>NW_026699083.1:0-30001 GCF_030435755.1 Ochotona princeps | reverse complement strand
TGAGCATTCGTTTGTGTGGGATGCTCTACCAGGTTCATTCCCAGATAATGCACTAAACGGGCACTAAGCATAGAGTGTGAAAACTGAGTTTCCTTGAGAGCTGCTTGGAAGCCTGATGGTGTGTGAAGTTAGTGAGCCAAATGGAGTTGTTCTCCCACAAGAACCACTCGGCTGATCCTTCTTCAATATGCCCTTCACCAACATGCAGTGTTTCCTTGATTGAATTAGCTCTCACACCAATATTTGCGTCTAGAGCCTTTGCATTGAGGGCTATCTGAAAACGGCTGTGGCGCTGAAGTTGCCTGTGAATGTGGAGTTGGTGGCATGTGAAACCCGCATGTGGAGCATTCGTTTGTGTGGGATGCTGACCAAGCATCATTTCAGTCCTAGCACACAAAGAGCACTAAGCATAGAGTGTGAAAACTGAGTTTCCTTGAGAGCTGCTTGGAAGCCTGATGGTGTGTGAAGTTAGTGAGCCAAATGAGTTGTTCTCCCACAAGAACCACTCGGCTGATCCTTCTTCAATATGCCCTTCACCAACATGCAGTGTTTCCTTGATTGAATTAGCTCTCACACCAATATTTGCGTCTAGAGCCTTTGCATTGAGGGCTATCTGAAAACGGCTGTGGCGCTGAAGTTGCCTGTGAATGTGGAGTTGGTGGCATGTGAAACCCGCATGTGGAGCATTCGTTTGTGTGGGATGCTCTACCAGGTTCATTCCTAGATAATGCACTCAAAGGCACTAAGCATAGAGTGTGAAAACTGAGTTTCCTTGAGAGCTGCTTGGAAGCCTGATGGTGTGTGAAGTTAGTGAGCCAAATGGAGTTGTTCTCCCACAAGAACCACTCGGCTGATCCTCTTCAATATGCCCTTCACCAACATGCAGTGTTTCCTTGATTGAATTAGCTCTCACACCAATATTTGCGTCTAGAGCCTTTGCATTGAGGGCCATCTGAAAACAGCTGTGGCGCTGAAGTTGCCTGTGAATGTGGAGTTGGTGGCATGTGAAACCCGCATGTAGAGCATTCATTTGTGTGGGATGCTCTGCAAGCTTCATTTCAGTCCTAGGCACTCAAAGGGCACTAAGCATAGAGTGTGAAAACTGAGTTTCCTTGAGAGCTGCTTGAAGCCTGATGGTGTGTGAAGTTAGTGAGCCAAATGGAGTTGTTCTCCCACAAGAACCACTCGGCTGATGCTTCTTCAATATGCCCTTCACCAACATGCAGTGTTTCCATGATTGAATTAGCTCTCACACCAATATTTGCGTCTAGAGCCTTTGCATTGAGGGCTATCTGAAACGGCTGTGGCGCTGAAGTTGCCTGTGAATGTGGAGTTGGTGGCATGTGAAACCCGCATGTGGAGCATTCATTTGTGTGGATGCTCTACCAGGTTCATTCCTAGATAATGCACTCAAAGGGCACTAAACATAGAGTGTGAAAACTGAGTTTCCTTGAGAGCTGCTTGAAGACTGATGGTGTGTGAAGTTAGTGAGCCAAATGGAGTTGTTCTCCCACAAGAACCACTCGGCTGATCCTTCTTCATATGCCCTTCACCAACATGCAGTGTTCCTTGATTGAATTAGCTCTCACACCAATATTTGCGTCTAGAGCCTTTGCATTGAGGGCTATCTGAAAACGGCTGTGGCGCTGAAGTTGCCTGTGAATGTGGAGTTGGTGGCATGTGAAACCCGCATGTAGAGCATTCATTTGTGTGGGATGCTCTGCAAGCTTCATTTCAGTCCTAGGCAACCAAAGGGCACTAAGCATAGAGTGTGAAAACTGAGTTTCCTTGAGAGCTGCTTGGAAGCCTGATGGTGTGTGAAGTTAGTGAGCCAAATGGAGTTGTTCTCCCACAAGAACCACTCGGCTGATCCTTCTTCAATATGCCCTTCACCAACATGCAGTGTTTCCCTTGATTGAATTAGCTCTCACACCAATATTTGCGTCTAGAGCCTTACATTGTGGGCTATCTGAAAACGGCTGTGGCGCTGAAGTTGCCTGTGAATGTGGAGTTGGTGGCATGTGAAACCCGCATGTAGAGCATTCATTTGTGTGGGATGCTCTGCAAGCTTCATTTCAGTCCTAGGCACTCAAAGGGCGCTAAGCATAGAGTGTGAAAACTGAGTTTCCTTGAGAGCTGCTTGGAAGCCTGATGGTGTGTGAAGTTAGTGAGCCAAATGGAGTTGTTCTCCACAAGAACCACTCGGCTGATCCTTCTTCAATATGCCCTTCACCAACATGCAGTGTTTCCTTGATTGAATTAGCTCTCACACCAATATTTGCGTCTAGAGCCTTTGCATTGAGGGCTATCTGAAAACGGCTGTGGCGCTGAAGTTGCCTGTGAATGTGGAGTTGGTGGCATGTGAAACCCGCACGTGGAGCATTCGCTTGTGTGGGATGCTCTACCAGGTTCATTCCTAGATAATGCACTCAAAGGGCACTAAGCATAGAGCGTGAAAACTGAGTTTCCTTGAGAGCTGCTTGGAAGCCTGATGGTGTGTGAAGTTAGTGAGCCAAATGGAGTTGTTCTCCCACAAGAACCACTCGGCTGATGCTTCTTCAATATGCCCTTCACCAACATGCAGTGTTTCCTTGATTGAATTAGCTCTCACACCAATATTTGCGTCTAGAGCCTTTGCATTGAGGGCTATCTGAAACGGCTGTGGCGCTGAAGTTGCCTGTGAACGTGGAGCATTCGCTTGTGTGGATGCTCTACCAGGTTCATTCCATAGATAATGCACTCAAAGGGCACTAAGCATAGAGCGTGAAAACTGAGTTTCCTTGAGAGCTGCTTGGAACGCTGATGGTGTGTGAAGTTAGTGAGCCAAATGGAGTTTTTCTCCTACCACAAGAACCACTCGGCTGATCCTTCTTCAATATGCCCTTCACCAACATGCAGTGTTTCCTTGATTGAATTAGCTCTCACACACCAATATTTGCGTCTAGAGCCCTTGCAAGGAGGGCTATCTGAAAACGGCTGTGGCGCTGAAGTTGCCTCGTGAATGTGGAGTTGGTGGCATGTGAAACCCGCATGTGGAGCATTCGTTTGTGTGGGATGCTCTAACCAGGTTCATTCCCAGATTAATGCACTAAACGGGCACTAAGCATAGAGTGTGAAAACTGAGTTTCCCTTGAGAGCTGCTTGGAAGCCTGATGGTGTGTGAAGTTAGTGAGCCAAATGGAGTTGTTCTCCCACAAGAACCACTCGGCTGATCCTTCTTCAATATGCCCTTCACCAACATGCAGTGTATCCTTGATTGAATTAGCTCTCACACCAATATTTGCGTCTAGAGCCATTTGCATTGAGGGCTATCTGAAAACGGCTGTGGTGCTGAAGTTGCCTGTGAATGGTGGAGTTGGTGGCATGTGAAATCTGCATGTGGAGCATTCGTTTGTGTGGGATGCTCTACAGGTTCAATCCTAGATAATGCACTCAAAGGGCACTAAGCATGAAGAGTGTGAAAACTGAGTTTCCTTGAGAGCTGCTTGGAAAGCCTGATGGTAATGTGTGAAGTTAGTGAGCCAATTGGAGTTGTTCTCCCACAAGAACCACTCGGCTGATCCTTCTTCAATATGCCCTTCACCAACATGCAGTGTTTCCTTGATTGAATTAGCTCTCACACACCAATATTTGCGTCTAGAGCCTTTGCATTGAGGGCTATCTGAAAACGGCTGTGGCGCTGAAGTTGCCTGTGAATGTGGAGTTGGGGGCAATGTGAAACCCGCATGTGGAGCATTCGCTTGTGTGGGATGCTCTACCAGGTTCATTCCTAGATAATGCACCCAAAGGGCACTAAGCATAGAGTGTGAAAACTGAGTTTCCTTGAGAGCTGCTTGGAAGCCTGATGGTGTGTGAAGTTAGTGAGCCACAACGGAGTTGTTCTCCCACAAGAACCACTCGGCTGATCCTTCTTCAATATGCCCTTCACCAACATGCAGTGTTTCCTTGATTGAATTAGCTCTCACACCAATATTTGCGTCTAGAGCCTTTGCATTGAGGGCTATCTGAAAACAGCTGTGGCGCTGAAGTTGTGTGTGAATGTGGAGTTGGTGGCATGTGAAACCCGCATCTGGAGCATTCGTTTGTGTGGGATGCTCTACCAGGTTCATTCCTAGATAATGCACTCAAAGGGCACTAAGCATAGAGTGTGCAAACTGAGTTTCCTTGAGAGCTGCTTGGAAGCCTGATGGTGTGTGAAGTTAGTGAGCCAAATGGAGTTGTTCTCCCACAAGAACCACTCGGCTTGATCCTTCTTCAATATGCCCTTCACCAACATGCAGTGTTTCCTTGATTGAATTAGCTCTCACACCAATATTTGCGTCTAGAGCCCTTTGCATTGAGTGCTATCTGAAAACGGCTGTGGCGCTGAAGTTGCCTGTGAATGTGGAGTTGGTGGCATGTGAAACCCGCATGTGGAGCATTCGTTTGTGTGGGATGCTCTGCAAGCTTCATTTCAGTCCTAGGCACTCAAAGGGCACTAAGCATAGAGTGTGAAAACTGAGTTTCCTTGAGAGCTGCTTGGAAGCCTGATGGTGTGTGAAGTTCAGTGAGCCAAATGGAGTTGTTCCTCCCACAAGAACCACTCGGCTGATCCTTCTTCAATATGCCCTTCACCAACATGCAGTGTTTCCTTGATTGAATTAGCTCTCACACCAATATTTGCGTCTAGAGCCTTTGCATTGAGGGCTATCTGAAAACGGCTGTGGCGCTGAAGTTGCCTGTGAATGTGGAGTTGGTGGCATGTGAAACCCGCATGTGGCGCTTTCGTTTGTGTGGGATGCTGACCAAGCTTCATTTCAGTCCTAGGCACACAAAGAGCACTAAACATAGAGTGTGAAAACTGCGTTTCCTTGAGAGCTGCTTGGAAGCCTGATGGTGTGTGAAGTTAGTGAGCCAAATGGAGTTGTTCTCCCACAAGAACCACTCGGCTGATCCTTCTTCAATATGCCCTTCACAAACATGCAGTGTTTCCTTGATTGAATTAGCTCTCACACCAATATTTGCGTCTAGAGCCTTTGCATTGAGGTCTATCTGAAAAGGGCTGTGGCGCTGAAGTTGCCTGTGAATGTGGAGTTGGTGGCATGTGAAACCCGCATGTGGAGCATTCGTTTGTGTGGGATGCTCTACCAGGTTCATTCCTAGATAATGCACTCAAAGGGCACTAAGCATAGAGTGTGAAAACCTGAGTTTCCTTGAGAGCTGCTTGGAAGCCTGATGGTGTGTGAAGTCTACGTGAGCCCAAATGGAGTTGTTCTCCCACAAGAACCACTCGGCTGATCCTTCTTCAATATGCCCTTCACCAACATGCAGTGTTTCCTTGATTGAATTAGCTCTCACACCAATATTTGCGTCTAGAGCCTTTGCATTGAGGGCTATCTGAAAACGGCTGTGACGCTGAAGTTGCCTGTGAATGTGGAGTTGGTGGCATGTGAAACCCGCACGTGGAGCATTCGCTTGTGTGGGATGCTCTACTGGTTCATTCCTAGATAATGCACTCCAAGGGCACTAAACATAGAGTGTGAAAACTGAGTTTCCTTGAGAGCTGCTTGGAAGCATGATGGTGTGTGAAGTTAGTGAGCCAAATGGAGTTGTTCTCCCACAAGAACCACTCGGCTGATCCTTCTTCAATATGCCCTTCACCAACATGCAGTGTTTCCTTGATTGAATTAGCTCTCACACCAATATTTGCGTCTAGAGCCTTTGCATTGAGGGCTATCTGAAAACGGCTGTGCGCTGAAGTTGCCTGTGAATGTGGAGTTGGTGGCATGTGAAACCCGCATGTGGAGCATTCGTTTGTGTGGGATGCTCTACCAGGTTCATTCCTAGATAATGCACTCAAAGGGCACTAAGCATCAGAGTGTGAAAACTGAGTTTCCTTGAGAGCTGCTTGGAAGCCTGATTGTGTCGTGAAGTTAGTGAGCCCAAATGGAGTTGTTCTCCCACAAGAACCACTCGGCTGATCCTTCTTCAATATGCCCTTCACCAACATGCAGTGTTTCCTTGATTGAATTAGCTCTCACACCAATATTTGCGTCTAGAGCCTTTGCATTGAGGGCTATCTGAAAACGGCTGTGGCGCTGAAGTTGCCTGTGAATGTGGAGTTGGTGGCATGTGAAACTCGCATGTGGAGCATTCGTTTGTGTGGGATGCTCTACCAGGTTCATTCCTAGATAATGCACTCAAAGGGCACTAAGCATAGAGTGTGAAAACTGAGTTTTCCTTGAGAGCTGCTTGGAAGCCTGATGGTGTGTGAAGTTAGTGAGCCAAATGGAGTTGTTCTCACACAAGAACCACTCGGCTGATCCTTCTTCAATATACCCTTCACCAACATGCAGTGTTTCCTTGATTGAATTAGCTCTCACACCCAATATTTGCGTCTAGAGCCTTTGCATTGAGGGCTATCTGAAAACGGCTGTGGCGCTGAAGTTGCCTGTGAATGTGGAGTTGGTGGCATGTGAAACCCGCATGTAGAGCATTCATTTGTGTGGTGTGCTCTGCAAGCTTCATTTCAGTCCTAGGCACTCAAAGGCACTAAGCATAGAGTGTGAAAACTGAGTTTCCTTGAGAGCTGCTTGGAAGCCTGATGGTGTCGTGAAGTTAGTGATGCCAAATGGAGTTGTTCTCCCACAAGAACCACCTCGGCTGATCCTTCTTCAATATGCCCTTCACCAACATGCAGTGTTTCCTTGATTGAATTAGCTCTCACACCAATATTTGTGTCTAGAGCCTTTGCATTGAGGGCTATCTGAAAACGGCTGTGGCGCTGAAGTTGCCTGTGAATGTGGAGTTGGTGGCATGTGAAAACCCGCATGTGGAGCATTCGTTTGTGTGGGATGCTCTACCAGGTTCATTCCTAGATAATGCACTCAAAGGGCACTAAGCATAGAGTGTGAAAACTGAGTTTCCTTGAGAGCTGCTTGGAAGGCTGATGGTGTGTGAAGTTAGTGAGGCAAATGGAGTTGTTCTCCCACAAGAACCACTCGGCTGATCCTTCTTCAATATGCCCTTCACCAACATGCAGTGTTTCCTTGATTGAATTAGCTCTCACACCATATTTGCGTCTAGAGCCTTTGCATTGAGGGCTATCTGAAAACGGCTGTGGCGCTGAAGTTGCCTGTGAATGTGGAGTTGGTGGCATGTGAAACCCGCATGTGGAGCATTCGTTTGTGTGGGATGCTCTACCAGGTTCATTCCTAGATAATGCACTCAAAGGGCACTAAGCATAGAGTGTGAAAACTGAGTTTCCTTGAGAGCTGCTTGGAAGCCTTATGGGTGTGGTGTGAAATTAGTGAGCCAAATGGAGTTGTTCTCCCACAAGAACCACTCAGCTGATCCTTCTTCAATATGCCCTTCACCAACATGCAGTGTTTCCTTGATTGAATTAGCTCTCACACCAATATTTGCGTCTAGAGCCTTTGCATTGAGGGCTATCTGAAAACGGCTGTGGCGCTGAAGTTGCCTGTGAATGTGGAGTTGGTGGCATGTGAAACCCGCATGTAGAGCATTCATTTGTGTGGGATGCTCTGCAAGCTTCATTTCAGTCCTAGGCACTCAAAGGGCACTAAGCATAGAGTGTGAAAACTGAGTTTCCTTGAGAGCTGCTTGGAAGCCTGATGGTGTGTGAAGTTAGTGAGCCAAATGGAGTTGTTCTCCCACAAGAACCACTCGGCTGATCCTTCTTCAATATGCCCTTCACCAACATGCAGTGTTTCCTTGATTGAATTAGCTCTCACACCAATATTTGCGTCTAGAGCCTTTGCATTGAGGGCTATCTGAAAACGGCTGTGGCGCTGAAGTTGCCTGTGAATGTGGAGTTGGTGGCATGTGAAACCCGCATGTGGAGCATTCGTTTGTGTGGGATGCTCTACCAGGTTCATTCCTAGATAATGCACTCAAAGGGCACTAAGCATAGAGTGTGAAAACTGAGTTTCCTTGAGAGCTGCTTGGAAGCCTGATGGTGTGTGAAGTTAGTGAGCCAAATGGAGTTGTTCTCCCACAAGAACCACTCGGCTGATCCTTCTTCAATATGCCCTTCACCAACATGCAGTGTTTCCTTGATTGAATTAGCTCTCACACCAATATTTGGCGTCTAGAGCCTTTGCATTGAGTGCTATCTGAAAACGGCTGTGGCGCTGAAGTTGCCTGTGAATGTGGAGTTGGTGGCATGTGAAACCCGCATGTGGAGCATTCATTTGTGTGGGATGCTCCTGCAAGCTTCATTTCAGTCCTAGGCACTCAAAGGGCACTAAGCATAGAGTGTGAAAACTGAGTTTCCTTGAGAGCTGCTTGGAAGCCTGATGGTGTGTGAAGTTAGTGAGCCAAATGGAGTTGTTCTCCCACAAGAACCACTCGGCTGATCCTTCTTCAATATACCCTTCACCAACATGCAGTGTTTCCTTGATTGAATTAGCTCTCACACCAATATTTGCGTCTAGAGCCTTTGCATTGAGGGCTATCTGAAAACGGCTGTGGCGCTGAAGTTGCCTGTGAATGTGGAGTTGGTGGCATGTGAAACCCGCATGTAGAGCATTCATTTGTGTGGTGTGCTCTGCAAGCTTCATTTCAGTCCTAGGCACTCAAAGGGCACTAAGCATAGAGTGTGAAAACTGAGTTTCCTTGAGAGCTGCTTGGAAGCCTGATGGTGTGTGAAGTTAGTGAGCCAAATGGAGTTGTTCTCCCACAAGAACCACTCGGCTGATCCTTCTTCAATATGCCCTTCACCAACATGCAGTGTTTCCTTGATTGAATTAGCTCTCACACCAATATTTGCGTCTAGACGCCTTTGCATTGAGGGCTATCTGAAAACGGCTCTGTGGCGCTGAAGTTGCCTGTGAATGTGGAGTTGGTGGCATGTGAAACCCGCATGTAGAGCATTCATTTGTGTGGGATGCTCTGCAAGCTTCATTTCAGTCCCAAGGCACTCAAAGGGCACTAAGCATAGAGTGTGAAAACTGAGTTTCCTTGAGAGCTGCTTGGAAGCCTGATGGTGTGTGAAGTTAGTGAGCCAAATGGAGTTGTTCTCCCCACAAGAACCACTCGGCTGATCCTTCTTCAATATGCCCTTCACCAACATGCAGTGTTTCCTTGATTGAATTAGCTCTCACACCAATTTTGTGTCTAGAGCCTTTGCATTGAGGGCTATCTGAAAACGGCTGTGGCGCTGAAGTTGCCTGTGAATGTGGAGTTGGTGGCATGTGAAACCCGCATGTGGAGCATTCGTTTGTGTGGGATGCTCTACCAGGTTCATTCCTAGATAATGCACTCAAAGGGCACTAAGCATAGAGTGGTGAAAACTGAGTTTCCTTGAGAGCTGCTTGGAAGCCTGATGGTGTGTGAAGGATAGTGAGCCAAATGGAGTTGTTCTCCCCACAAGAACCACTCGGCTGATCCTTCTTCAATTGCCCTTCACCAACATGCAGTGTTTCCTTGATTGAATTAGCTCTCACACCAATATTTGCGTCTAGAGCCTTTGCATTGAGGGCTATCTGAAAACGGCTGTGGCGCTGAAGTTGCCTGTGAATGTGGAGTTGGTGGCATGTGAAACCCGCAATGTGGAGCATTCGTTTGTGTGGGATGCTCTACCAGGTTCATTCCTAGATAATGCACTCAAAGGGCACTAAGCATAGAGTGTGAAAACTGAGTTTCCTTGAGAGCTGCTTGGAAGCCTGATGGTGTGTGAAATTAGTGAGCCAAATGGACGTTGTTCTCCCACAAGAACCACTCAGCTGATCCTTCTTCAATATGCCCTTCACCAACATGCAGTGTTTCCTTGATTGAATTAGCTCTCACACCAATATTTGCGTCTAGAGCCTTTGCATTGAGGGCTATCTGAAAACGGCTGTGGCGCTGAAGTTGCCTGTGAATGTGGAGTTGGTGGCATGTGAAACCCGCATGTAGAGCATTCATTTGTGTGGGATGCTCTGCAAGCTTCATTTCAGTCCTAGGCACTCAAAGGGCACTAAGCATAGAGTGTGAAAACTGAGTTTCCTTGAGAGCTGCTTGGAAGCCTGATGGTGTGTGAAGTTAGTGAGCCAAATGGAGTTGTTCTCCCACAAGAACCACTCGGCTGATCCTTCTTCAATATGCCCTTCACAAACATGCAGTGTTTCCTTGATTGAATTAGCTCTCACACCAATATTTGCGTCTAGAGCCTTTGCATTGAGGCTATCTGAAAACGGCTGTGGCGCTGAAGTTGCCTGTGAATGTGGAGTTGGTGGCATGTGAAACCCGCATGTGGAGCATTCGTTTGTGTGGGATGCTCTACCAGGTTCATTCCTAGATAATGCACTCAAAGGGCACTAAGCATAGAGTGTGAAAACTGAGTTTCCTTGAGAGCTGCTTGGAAGCCTGATGGTGTGTGAAGTTAGTGAGCCAAATGGAGTTGTTCTCCCACAAGAACCACTCGGCTGATCCTTCCTTCAATATGCCCTTCACCAACATGCAGTGTTTCCTTGATTGAATTAGCTCTCACACCAATATTTGCGTCTAGAGCCTTTGCATTGAGGGCTATCTGAAAACGGCTGTGGCGCTGAAGTTGCCTGTGAATGTGGAGTTGGTGGCATGTGAAACCCGCATGTGGAGCATTCGTTTGTGTGGGATGCTCTACCAGGTTCATTCCTAGATAATGCACTCAAAGGGCACTAAGCATAGAGTGTGAAAAACTGAGTTTCCTTGAGAGCTGCTTGGAAGCCTGATGGTGTGTGAAGTTAGTGAGCCAAATGGAGTTGTTCTCCCCACAAGAACCACTCGGCTGATCCTTCTTCAATATGCCCTTCACCAACATGCAGTGTTTCCTTGATTGAATTAGCTCTCACACCAATATTTGTGTCTAGAGCCTTTGCATTGAGGGCTATCTGAAAACGGCTGTGGCGCTGAAGTTGCCTGTGAATGTGGGAGTTGGTGGCATGCGAAACCCGCATGTAGAGCATTCATTTGTGTGGGATGCTCTGCAAGCTTCATTTCAATCCTAGGCACTCAAAGGGCACTAAGCATAGAGTGTGAAAACTGAGTTTCCTTGAGAGCTGCTTGGAAGCCTGATGGTGTGTGAAGTTAGTGAGTCAAATGGAGTTGTTCTCCCACAAGAACCACTCAGCTGATCCTTCTTCAATATGCCCTTCACCAACATGCAGTGTTTCCTTGATTGAATTAGCTCTCACACCAATATTTGCGTCTAGAGCCTTTGCATTGAGGGCTATCTGAAAACGGCTGTGGCGCTGAAGTTGCCTGTGAATGTGGAGTTGGTGGCATGTGAAACCCGCATGTGGAGCATTCGTTTGTGTGGGATGCTCTACCAGGTTCATTCCTAGATAATGCACTTAAAGGGCACTAAGCATAGAGTGTGAAAACTGAGTTTCCTTGAGAGCTGCTTGGAAGCCTGATGGTGTGTGAAGTTAGTGAGCCAAATGGAGTTGTTCTCCCACAAGAACCACTCGGCTGATCCTTCTTCAATATGCCCTTCACCAACATGCAGTGTTTCCTTGATTGAATTAGCTCTCACACCAATATTTGCGTCTAGAGCCTTTGCATTGAGGGCTATCTGAAAACGGCTGTGGCGCTGAAGTTGCCTGTGAATGTTGAGTTGGTGGCATGTGAAACCCGCTTGTGGAGCATTCATTTGTGTGGGATGCTGACCAAGCTTCATTTCAGTCCTAGGCACACAAAGGGCACTAAGCATAGAGCGTGAAAACTGAGTTTCCTTGAGAGCTGCTTGGAAGCCTGATGGTGTGTGAAGTGAGTGAGCCAAATGGAGTTGTTCTCCCACAAGAACCACTCGGCTGATCCTTCTTCAATATGCCCTTCACCAACATGCAGTGTTTCCTTGATTGAATTAGCTCTCACACCAATATTTGCGTCTAGAGCCTTTGCATTGAGGGCTATCTGAAAACGGCTGTGGCGCTGAAGTTGCCTGTGAATGTGGAGTTGGTGGCATGTGAAACCCGCATGTGGAGCATTCGTTTGTGTGGGATGCTCTACCAGGTTCATTCCTAGATAATGCACTCAAAGGGCACTAAGCTTAGAGTGTGAAAACTGAGTTTCCTTGAGAGCTGCTTGGAAGCCTGATGGTGTGTGAAGTTAGTGAGCCAAATGGAGTTGTTCTCCCACAAGAACCACTCGGCTGATCCTTCTTCAATATGCCCTTCACCAACATGCAGTGTTTCCTTGATTGAATTAGCTCTCACACCAATATTTGCGTCTAGAGCCTTTGCATTGAGGGCTATCTGAAAACGGCTGTGGCGCTGAAGTTGCCTGTGAATGTGGAGTTGGTGGCATGTGAAACCCGCATGTGGAGCATTCGTTTGTGTGGGATGCTGACCAAGCATCATTTCAGTCCTAGGCACACAAAGAGCACTAAGCATAGAGTGTGAAAACTGAGTTTCCTTGAGAGCTGCTTGGAAGCCTGATGGTGTGTGAAGTTAGTGAGCCAAATGGAGTTGTTCTCCCACAAGAACCACTCGTCTGATCCTTCTTCAATATGCCCTTCACCAACATGCAGTGTTTCCTTGATTGAATTAGCTCTCACACCAATATTTGCGTCTAGAGCCTTTGCATTGAGGGCTATCTGAAAACGGCTGTGGCGCTGAAGTTGCCTGTGAATGTGGAGTTGGTGGCATGTGAAACCCGCATGTAGAGCATTCGTTTGTGTGGAATGCTGACCAAGCATCATTTCAGTCCTAGGCACACAAAGAGCACTAAGCATAGAGTGTGAAAACTGAGTTTCCTTGAGAGCTGCTTGGAAGCCTGATTTTGTGTGAAGTTAGTGAGCCAAATGGAGTTGTTCTCCCACAAGAACCACTCGGCTGATCCTTCTTCAATATGCCCTTCACCAACATGCAGTGTTGCCTTGATTGAATTAGCTCTCACACCAATATTTGCGCCAAGAGCCTTTGCATTGAGGGCTATCTGAAAACGGCTGTGGCGCTGAAGTTGCCTGTGAATGTGGAGTTGGTGGCATGTGAAACCCACATGTGGAGCATTCGTTTGTGTGGGATGCTCTACCAGGTTCATTCCTAGATAATGCACTCAAAGGGCACTAAGCATAGAGTGTGAAAACTGAGTTTCCTTGAGAGCTGCTTGGAAGCCTGATGGTGTGTGAAGTTAGTGAGCCAAATGGAGTTGTTCTCCCACAAGAGCCACTCGGCTGATCCTTCTTCAATATGCCCTTCACCAACATGCAGTGTTTCCTTGATTGAATTAGCTCTCACACCAATATTTGCGTCTAGAGCCTTTGCATTGAGGGCTATCTGAAAACGGCTGTGGCGCTGAAGTTGCCTGTGAATGTGGAGTTGGTGGCATGTGAAACCCGCTTGTGGAGCATTCATTTGTGTGGGATGCTGACCAAGCTTCATTTCAGTCCTAGGCACACAAATGGCACTAAGCATAGAGTGTGAAAACTGAGTTTCCTTGAGAGCTGCTTGGAAGCCTGATGGTGTGTGAAGTTAGTGAGCCAAATGGAGTTGTTCTCCCACAAGAACCACTCGGCTGATCCTTCTTCAATATGCCCTTCACCAACATGCAGTGTTTCCTTGATTGAATTAGCTCTCACACCAATATTTGCGTCTAGAGCCTTTGCATTGAGGGCTATCTGAAAACGGCTGTGGCGCTGAAGTTGCCTGTGAATGTGGAGTTGGTGGCATGTGAAACCCGCATGTGGAGCATTCGTTTGTGTGGGATGCTCTACCAGGTTCATTCCTAGATAATGCACTCAAAGGGCACTAAGCATAGAGTGTGAAAACTGAGTTTCCTTGAGAGCTGCTTGGAAGCCTGATGGTGTGTGAAGTTAGTGAGCCAAATGGAGTTGTTCTCCCACAAGAACCACTCGGCTGATCCTTCTTCAATATGCCCTTCACCAACATGCAGTGTTTCCTTGATTGAATTAGCTCTCACACCAATATTTGCGTCTAGAGCCTTTGCATTGAGGGCTATCTGAAAACGGCTGTGGCGCTGAAGTTGCCTGTGAATGTGGAGTTGGTGGCATGTGAAACCCGCATGTGGAGCATTCGTTTGTGTGGGATGCTCTACCAGGTTCATTCCTAGATAATGCACTCAAAGGGCACTAAGCATAGAGTGTGAAAACTGAGTTTCCTTGAGAGCTGCTTGGAAGCCTGATGGTGTGTGAAGTTAGTGAGCCAAATGGAGTTGTTCTCCCACAAGAACCACTCGGCTGATCCTTCTTCAATATGCCCTTCACCAACATGCAGTGTTTCCTTGATTGAATTAGCTCTCACACCAATATTTGCGTCTAGAGCCTTTGCATTGAGGGCTATCTGAAAACGGCTGTGGCGCTGAAGTTGCCTGTGAATGTGGAGTTGGTGGCATGTGAAACCCGCACGTGGAGCATTCGCTTGTGTGGGATGCTCTACCAGGTTCATTCCTAGATAATGCACTCAAACGGCACTAAGCATAGAGTGTGAAAACTGAGTTTCCTTGAGAGCTGCTTGGAAGCATGATGGTGTGTGAAGTTAGTGATCCAAATGGAGTTGTTCTCCCACAAGAACCACTCGGCTGATCCTTCTTCAATATGCCCTTCACCAACATGCAGTGTTTCCTTGATTAAATTAGCTCTCACACCAATATTTGCGTCTAGAGCCTTTGAATTGAGGGCTATCTGAAAACGGCTGTGGCGCTGAAGTTGCCTGTGAATGTGGAGTTGGTGGCATGTGAAACCCGCATGTAGAGCATTCAT
Source organism: Ochotona princeps (assembly GCF_030435755.1). Lineage (NCBI taxonomy): Eukaryota > Metazoa > Chordata > Mammalia > Lagomorpha > Ochotonidae > Ochotona > Ochotona princeps. The sequence goes on along the minus strand of NW_026699083.1, from coordinate 15,318 downwards.
TTGTGTGGGATGCTCTGCAAGCTTCATTTCAGTCCTAGGCACTCAAAGGGCACTAAGCATAGAGTGTGAAAACTGAGTTTCCTTGAGAGCTGCTTGGAAGCCTGATGGTGTGTGAAGTTAGTGAGCCAAATGGAGTTGTTCTCCCACAAGAACCACTCGGCTGATCCTTCTTCAATATGCCCTTCACCAACATGCAGTGTTTCCTTGATTGAATTAGCTCTCACACCAATATTTGCGTCTAGAGCCTTTGCATTGAGGGCCATCTGAAAACGGCTGTGGCGCTGAAGTTGCCTGTGAATGTGGAGTTGGTGGCATGTGAAACCCGCATGTAGAGCATTCATTTGTGTGGGATGCTCTGCAAGCTTCATTTCAGTCCTAGGCACTCAAAGGGCACTAAGCATAGAGTGTGAAAACTGAGTTTCCTTGAGAGCTGCTTGGAAGCCTGATAGTGTGTGAAGTTAGTGAGCCAAATGGAGTTGTTCTCCCACAAGAACCACTCGGCTGATGCTTCTTCAATATGCCCTTCACCAACATGCAGTGTTTCCTTGATTGAATTAGCTCTCACACCAATATTTGCGTCTAGAGCCTTTGCATTGAGGGCTATCTGAAAACGGCTGTGGCGCTGAAGTTGCCTGTGAATGTGGAGTTGGTGGCATGTGAAACCCGCATGTGGAGCATTCATTTGTGTGGGATGCTCTACCAGGTTCATTCCTAGATAATGCACTCAAAGGGCACTAAACATAGAGTGTGAAAACTGAGTTTCCTTGAGAGCTGCTTGGAAGCCTGATGGTGTGTGAAGTTAGTGAGCCAAATGGAGTTGTTCTCCCACAAGAACCACTCGGCTGATCCTTCTTCAATATGCCCTTCACCAACATGCAGTGTTTCCTTGATTGAATTAGCTCTCACACCAATATTTGCGTCTAGAGCCTTTGCATTGAGGGCTATCTGAAAACGGCTGTGGCGCTGAAGTTGCCTGTGAATGTGGAGTTGGTGGCATGTGAAACCCGCATGTAGAGCATTCATTTGTGTGGGATGCTCTGCAAGCTTCATTTCAGTCCTAGGCAACCAAAGGGCACTAAGCATAGAGTGTGAAAACTGAGTTTCCTTGAGAGCTGCTTGGAAGCCTGATGGTGTGTGAAGTTAGTGAGCCAAATGGAGTTGTTCTCCCACAAGAACCACTCGGCTGATCCTTCTTCAATATGCCCTTCACCAACATGCAGTGTTTCCTTGATTGAATTAGCTCTCACACCAATATTTGCGTCTAGAGCCTTTACATTGAGTGCTATCTGAAAACGGCTGTGGCGCTGAAGTTGCCTGTGAATGTGGAGTTGGTGGCATGTGAAACCCGCATGTAGAGCATTCATTTGTGTGGGATGCTCTGCAAGCTTCATTTCAGTCCTAGGCACTCAAAGGGCGCTAAGCATAGAGTGTGAAAACTGAGTTTCCTTGAGAGCTGCTTGGAAGCCTGATGGTGTGTGAAGTTAGTGAGCCAAATGGAGTTGTTCTCCCACAAGAACCACTCGGCTGATCCTTCTTCAATATGCCCTTCACCAACATGCAGTGTTTCCTTGATTGAATTAGCTCTCACACCAATATTTGCGTCTAGAGCCTTTGCATTGAGGGCTATCTGAAAACGGCTGTGGCGCTGAAGTTGCCTGTGAATGTGGAGTTGGTGGCATGTGAAACCCGCACGTGGAGCATTCGCTTGTGTGGGATGCTCTACCAGGTTCATTCCTAGATAATGCACTCAAACGGCACTAAGCATAGAGCGTGAAAACTGAGTTTCCTTGAGAGCTGCTTGGAAGCCTGATGGTGTGTGAAGTTAGTGAGCCAAATGGAGTTTTTCTCCCACAAGAACCACTCGGCTGATCCTTCTTCAATATGCCCTTCACCAACATGCAGTGTTTCCTTGATTGAATTAGCTCTCACACCAATATTTGCGTCTAGAGCCTTTGCATGGAGGGCTATCTGAAAACGGGCTGTGGCGCTGAAGTTGCCTGTGAATGTGGAGTTGGTGGCATGTGAAACCCGCATGTGGAGCATTCGTTTGTGTGGGATGCTCTACCAGGTTCATTCCCAGATAATGCACTAAACGGGCACTAAGCATAGAGTGTGAAAACTGAGTTTCCTTGAGAGCTGCTTGGAAGCCTGATGGTGTGTGAAGTTAGTGAGCCAAATGGAGTTGTTCTCCCACAAGAACCACTCGGCTGATCCTTCTTCAATATGCCCTTCACCAACATGCAGTGTTTCCTTGATTGAATTAGCTCTCACACCAACATTTGCGTCTAGAGCCTTTGCATTGAGGGCTATCTGAAAACGGCTGTGGCGCTGAAGTTGCCTGCGAATGTGGAGTTGGTGGCATGTGAAACCCGCATGTGGAGCATTCGTTTGTGTGGGATGCTCTACCAGGTTCATTCCCAGATAATGCACTAAACGGGCACTAAGCATAGAGTGTGAAAACTGAGTTTCCTTGAGAGCTGCTTGGAAGCCTGATGGTGTGTGAAGTTAGTGAGCCAAATGGAGTTGTTCTCCCACAAGAACCACTCGGCTGATCCTTCTTCAATATGCCCTTCACCAACATGCAGTGTTTCCTTGATTGAATTAGCTCTCACACCAATATTTGCGTCTAGAGCCTTTGCATTGAGGGCTATCTGAAAACGGCTGTGGCGCTGAAGTTGCCTGTGAATGTGGAGTTGGTGGCATGTGAAACCCGCATGTGGAGCATTCGTTTGTGTGGGATGCTGACCAAGCATCATTTCAGTCCTAGGCACACAAAGAGCACTAAGCATAGAGTGTGAAAACTGAGTTTCCTTGAGAGCTGCTTGGAAGCCTGATGGTGTGTGAAGTTAGTGAGCCAAATGGAGTTGTTCTCCCACAAGAACCACTCGGCTGATCCTTCTTCAATATGCCCTTCACCAACATGCAGTGTTTCCTTGATTGAATTAGCTCTCACACCAATATTTGCGTCTAGAGCCTTTGCATTGAGGGCTATCTGAAAACGGCTGTGGCGCTGAAGTTGCCTGTGAATGTGGAGTTGGTGGCATGTGAAACCCGCATGTGGAGCATTCGTTTGTGTGGGATGCTCTACCAGGTTCATTCCTAGATAATGCACTCAAAGGGCACTAAGCATAGAGTGTGAAAACTGAGTTTCCTTGAGAGCTGCTTGGAAGCCTGATGGTGTGTGAAGTTAGTGAGCCAAATGGAGTTGTTCTCCCACAAGAACCACTCGGCTGATCCTTCTTCAATATGCCCTTCACCAACATGCAGTGTTTCCTTGATTGAATTAGCTCTCACACCAATATTTGCGTCTAGAGCCTTTGCATTGAGGGCCATCTGAAAACAGCTGTGGCGCTGAAGTTGCCTGTGAATGTGGAGTTGGTGGCATGTGAAACCCGCATGTAGAGCATTCATTTGTGTGGGATGCTCTGCAAGCTTCATTTCAGTCCTAGGCACTCAAAGGGCACTAAGCATAGAGTGTGAAAACTGAGTTTCCTTGAGAGCTGCTTGGAAGCCTGATGGTGTGTGAAGTTAGTGAGCCAAATGGAGTTGTTCTCCCACAAGAACCACTCGGCTGATGCTTCTTCAATATGCCCTTCACCAACATGCAGTGTTTCCTTGATTGAATTAGCTCTCACACCAATATTTGCGTCTAGAGCCTTTGCATTGAGGGCTATCTGAAAACGGCTGTGGCGCTGAAGTTGCCTGTGAATGTGGAGTTGGTGGCATGTGAAACCCGCATGTGGAGCATTCATTTGTGTGGGATGCTCTACCAGGTTCATTCCTAGATAATGCACTCAAAGGGCACTAAACATAGAGTGTGAAAACTGAGTTTCCTTGAGAGCTGCTTGAAGACTGATGGTGTGTGAAGTTAGTGAGCCAAATGGAGTTGTTCTCCCACAAGAACCACTCGGCTGATCCTTCTTCAATATGCCCTTCACCAACATGCAGTGTTTCCTTGATTGAATTAGCTCTCACACCAATATTTGCGTCTAGAGCCTTTGCATTGAGGGCTATCTGAAAACGGCTGTGGCGCTGAAGTTGCCTGTGAATGTGGAGTTGGTGGCATGTGAAACCCGCATGTAGAGCATTCATTTGTGTGGGATGCTCTGCAAGCTTCATTTCAGTCCTAGGCAACCAAAGGGCACTAAGCATAGAGTGTGAAAACTGAGTTTCCTTGAGAGCTGCTTGGAAGCCTGATGGTGTGTGAAGTTAGTGAGCCAAATGGAGTTGTTCTCCCACAAGAACCACTCGGCTGATCCTTCTTCAATATGCCCTTCACCAACATGCAGTGTTTCCTTGATTGAATTAGCTCTCACACCAATATTTGCGTCTAGAGCCTTTACATTGTGGGCTATCTGAAAACGGCTGTGGCGCTGAAGTTGCCTGTGAATGTGGAGTTGGTGGCATGTGAAACCCGCATGTAGAGCATTCATTTGTGTGGGATGCTCTGCAAGCTTCATTTCAGTCCTAGGCACTCAAAGGGCGCTAAGCATAGAGTGTGAAAACTGAGTTTCCTTGAGAGCTGCTTGGAAGCCTGATGGTGTGTGAAGTTAGTGAGCCAAATGGAGTTGTTCTCCCACAAGAACCACTCGGCTGATCCTTCTTCAATATGCCCTTCACCAACATGCAGTGTTTCCTTGATTGAATTAGCTCTCACACCAATATTTGCGTCTAGAGCCTTTGCATTGAGGGCTATCTGAAAACGGCTGTGGCGCTGAAGTTGCCTGTGAATGTGGAGTTGGTGGCATGTGAAACCCGCACGTGGAGCATTCGCTTGTGTGGGATGCTCTACCAGGTTCATTCCTAGATAATGCACTCAAAGGGCACTAAGCATAGAGCGTGAAAACTGAGTTTCCTTGAGAGCTGCTTGGAAGCCTGATGGTGTGTGAAGTTAGTGAGCCAAATGGAGTTGTTCTCCCACAAGAACCACTCGGCTGATGCTTCTTCAATATGCCCTTCACCAACATGCAGTGTTTCCTTGATTGAATTAGCTCTCACACCAATATTTGCGTCTAGAGCCTTTGCATTGAGGGCTATCTGAAAACGGCTGTGGCGCTGAAGTTGCCTGTGAATGTGGAGTTGGTGGCATGTGAAACCCGCACGTGGAGCATTCGCTTGTGTGGGATGCTCTACCAGGTTCATTCCTAGATAATGCACTCAAAGGGCACTAAGCATAGAGCGTGAAAACTGAGTTTCCTTGAGAGCTGCTTGGAAGCCTGATGGTGTGTGAAGTTAGTGAGCCAAATGGAGTTTTTCTCCCACAAGAACCACTCGGCTGATCCTTCTTCAATATGCCCTTCACCAACATGCAGTGTTTCCTTGATTGAATTAGCTCTCACACCAATATTTGCGTCTAGAGCCTTTGCATGGAGGGCTATCTGAAAACGGCTGTGGCGCTGAAGTTGCCTGTGAATGTGGAGTTGGTGGCATGTGAAACCCGCATGTGGAGCATTCGTTTGTGTGGGATGCTCTACCAGGTTCATTCCCAGATAATGCACTAAACGGGCACTAAGCATAGAGTGTGAAAACTGAGTTTCCTTGAGAGCTGCTTGGAAGCCTGATGGTGTGTGAAGTTAGTGAGCCAAATGGAGTTGTTCTCCCACAAGAACCACTCGGCTGATCCTTCTTCAATATGCCCTTCACCAACATGCAGTGTTTCCTTGATTGAATTAGCTCTCACACCAATATTTGCGTCTAGAGCCTTTGCATTGAGGGCTATCTGAAAACGGCTGTGGCGCTGAAGTTGCCTGTGAATGTGGAGTTGGTGGCATGTGAAACCCGCATGTGGAGCATTCGTTTGTGTGGGATGCTCTACCAGGTTCATTCCTAGATAATGCACTCAAAGGGCACTAAGCATAGAGTATGAAAACTGAGTTTCCTTGAGAGCTGCTTGGAAGCCTGATGGTGTGTGAAGTTAGTGAGCCAAACGGAGTTGTTCTCCCACAAGAGCCACTCGGCTGATCCTTCTTCAATATGCCCTTCACCAACATGCAGTGTTTCCTTGATTGAATTAGCTCTCACACCAATATTTGCGTCTAGAGCCTTTGCATTGAGGGCTATCTGAAACGGCTGTGGCGCTGAAGTTGCCTGTGAATGTGGAGTTGGTGGCATGTGAAACCCGCTTGTGGAGCATTCATTTGTGTGGGATGCTGACCAAGCTTCATTTCAGTCCTAGGCACACAAAGGGCACTAAGCATAGAGTGTGAAAACTGAGTTTCCTTGAGAGCTGCTTGGAAGCCTGATGGTGTGTGAAGTGAGTGAGCCAAATGGAGTTGTTCTCCCACAAGAACCACTCGGCTGATCCTTCTTCAATATGCCCTCCACCAACATGCAGTGTTTCCTTGATTGAATTAGCTCTCACACCAATATTTGCGTCTAGAGCCTTTGCATTGAGGGCTATCTGAAAACGGCTGTGGCGCTGAAGTTGCCTGTGAATGTGGAGTTGGTGGCATGTGAAACCCGCATGTGGAGAATCGTTTGTGTGGGATGCTCTACCAGGTTCATTCCTAGATAATGCACTCAAAGGGCACGAAGCTTAGAGTGTGAAAACTGAGTTTCCTTGAGAGCTGCTTGGAAGCCTGATGGTGTGTGAAGTTAGTGAGCCAAATGGAGTTGTTCTCCCACAAGAACCACTCGGCTGATCCTTCTTCAATATGCCCTTCACCAACATGCAGTGTTTCCTTGATTGAATTAGCTCTCACACCAATATTTGCGTCTAGAGCCTTTGCATTGAGGGCTATCTGAAAACGGCTGTGGCGCTGAAGTTGCCTGTGAATGTGGAGTTGGTGGCATGTGAAACCCGCATGTGGAGCATTCGTTTGTGTGGGATGCTGACCAAGCATCATTTCAGTCCTAGGCACACAAAGAGCACTAAGCATAGAGTGTGAAAACTGAGTTTCCTTGAGAGCTGCTTGGAAGCCTGATGGTGTGTGAAGTTAGTGAGCCAAATGGAGTTGTTCTCCCACAAGAACCACTCGGCTGATCCTTCTTCAATATGCCCTTCACCAACATGCAGTGTTTCCTTGATTGAATTAGCTCTCACACCAATATTTGCGTCTAGAGCCTTTGCATTGAGGGCTATCTGAAAACGGCTGTGGCGCTGAAGTTGCCTGTGAATGTGGAGTTGGTGGCATGTGAAACCCGCATGTGGAGCATTCGTTTGTGTGGGATGCTCTACCAGGTTCATTCCTAGATAATGCACTCAAAGGGCACTAAGCATAGAGTGTGAAAACTGAGTTTCCTTGAGAGCTGCTTGGAAGCCTGATGGTGTGTGAAGTTAGTGAGCCAAATGGAGTTGTTCTCCCACAAGAGCCACTCGGCTGATCCTTCTTCAATATGCCCTTCATATCACACAACACATGCAGTGTTTCCTTGATTGAATTAGCTCTCACACCAATATTTGCGTCTAGAGCCTTTGCATTGAGGGCTATCTGAAAACGGCTGTGGCGCTGAAGTTGCCTGTGAATGTGGAGTTGGTGGCATGTGAAACCCGCTTGTGGAGCATTCATTTGTGTGGGATGCTGACCAAGCTTCATTTCAGTCCTAGGCACACAAATGGCACTAAGCATAGAGTGTGAAAACTGAGTTTCCTTGAGAGCTGCTTGGAAGCCTGATGGTGTGTGAAGTGAGTGAGCCAAATGGAGTTGTTCTCCCACAAGAACCACTCGGCTGATCCTTCTTCAATATGCCCTTCACCAACATGCAGTGTTTCCTTGATTGAATTAGCTCTCACACCAATATTTGCGTCTAGAGCCTTTGCATTGAGGGCTATCTGAAAACGGCTGTGGCGCTGACGTTGCCTGTGAATGTGGAGTTGGTGGCATGTGAAACCCGCACGTGGAGCATTTGCTTGTGTGGGATGCTCTACCAGGTTCATTCCTAGATAATGCACTCAAAGGGCACTAAGCATAGAGTGTGAAAACTGAGTTTCCTTGAGAGCTGCTTGGAAGCATGATGGTGTGTGAAGTTAGTGAGCCAAATGGAGTTGTTCTCCCACAAGAACCACTCGGCTGATCCTTCTTCAATATGCCCTTCACCAACATGCAGTGTTTCCTTGATTGAATTAGCTCTCACACCAATATTTGCGTCTAGAGCCTTTGCATTGAGGGCTATCTGAAAACGGCTGTGGCGCTGAAGTTGCCTGTGAATGTGGAGTTGGTGGCATGTGAAACCCGCACGTGGAGCATTCGCTTGTGTGGGATGCTCTACCAGGTTCATTCCTAGATAATGCACTGAAAGGGCACTAAGCATAGAGTGTGAAAACTGAGTTTCCTTGAGAGCTGCTTGGAAGCCTGATGGTGTGTGAAGTTAGTAAGCCAAATGGAGTTGTTCTCCCACAAGAACCACTCGGCTGATCCTTCTTCAATATGCCCTTCACCAACATGCAGTGTTTCCTTGATTGAATTAGCTCTCACACCAATATTTGCGTCTAGAGCCTTTGCATGGAGGGCTATCTGAAAACGGCTGTGGCGCTGAAGTTGCCTGTGAATGTGGAGTTGGTGGCATGTGAAACCCGCATGTGGAGCATTCGTTTGTGTGGGATGCTGACCAAGCATCATTTCAGTCCTAGGCACACAAAGAGCACTAAGCATAGAGTGTGAAAACTGAGTTTCCTTGAGAGCTGCTTGGAAGCCTGAGGGTGTGTGAAGTTAGTGAGCCAAATGGAGTTGTTCTCCCACAAGAACCACTCGGCTGATCCTTCTTCAATATGCCCTTCACCAACATGCAGTGTTGCCTTGATTGAATTAGCTCTCACACCAATATTTGCGTATAGAGCCTTTGCATTGAGGGCTATCTGAAAACGGCTGTGGCGCTGAAGTTGCCTGTGAATGTGGAGTTGGTGGCATGTGAAACCCGCATGTGGAGCATTCGTTTCTGTGGGATGCTCTACCAGGTTCATTCCTAGATAATGCACTCAAAGGGCACTAAGCATAGAGTGTGAAAACTGAGTTTCCTTGAGAGCTGCTTGGAAGCCTGATGGTGTGTGAAGTTAGTGAGCCAAATGGAGTTGTTCTCCCACAAGAACCACTCGGCTGATCCTTCTTCAATATGCCCTTCACCAACATGCAGTGTTTCCTTGATTGAATTAGCTCTCACACCAATATTTGCGTCTAGAGCCTTTGCATTGAGGGCTATCTGAAAACGGCTGTGGCGCTGAAGTTGCCTGTGAATGTGGAGTTGGTGGCATGTGAAACCCGCATGTGGAGCATTCGTTTGTGTGGGATTCTCTACCAGGTTCATTCCTAGATAATGCACTCAAAGGGCACTAAGCATAGAGTGTGAAAACTGAGTTTCCTTGAGAGCTGCTTGGAAGCCTGATGGTGTGTGAAGTTAGTGAGCCAAATGGAGTTGTTCTCCCACAAGAACCACTCGGCTGATCCTTCTTCAATATGCCCTTCACCAACATGCAGTGTTTCCTTGATTGAATTAGCTCTCACACCAATATTTGCGTCTAGAGCCTTTGCATTGAGGGCCATCTGAAAACGGCTGTGGCGCTGAAGTTGCCTGTGAATGTGGAGTTGGTGGCATGTGAAACCCGCATGTAGAGCATTCATTTGTGTGGGATGCTCTGCAAGCTTCATTTCAGTCCTAGGCACTCAAAGGGCACTAAGCATAGAGTGTGAAAACTGAGTTTCCTTGAGAGCTGCTTGGAAGCCTGATGGTGTGTGAAGTTAGTGAGCCAAATGGAGTTGTTCTCCCACAAGAACCACTCGGCTGATGCTTCTTCAATATGCCCTTCACCAACATGCAGTGTTTCCTTGATTGAATTAGCTCTCACACCAATATTTGCGTCTAGAGCCTTTGCATTGAGGGCTATCTGAAAACGGCTGTGGCGCTGAAGTTGCCTGTGAATGTGGAGTTGGTGGCATGTGAGACCCGCACGTGGAGCATTCGCTTGTGTGGGATGCTCTACCAGGTTCATTCCTAGATAATGCACTCAAAGGGCACTAAGCATAGAGCGTGAAAACTGAGTTTCCTTGAGAGCTGCTTGGAAGCCTGATGGTGTGTGAAGTTAGTGAGCCAAATGGAGTTGTTCTACCACAAGAACCACTCGGCTGATCCTTCTTCAATATGCCCTTCACCAACATGCAGTGTTTCATTGATTGAATTAGCTCTCACACCAATATTTGCGTCTAGAGCCTTTGCATGGACGGCTATCTGAAAACGGCTGTGGCGCTGAAGTTGCCTGTGAATGTGGAGTTGGTGGCATGTGAAACCCGCATGTGGAGCATTCGTTTGTGTGGGATGCTGACCAAGCATCATTTCAGTCCTAGGCACACAAAGAGCACTAAGCATAGAGTGTGAAAACTGAGTTTCCTTGAGAGCTGCTTGGAAGCCTGATGGTGTGTGAAGTTAGTGAGCCAAATGGAGTTGTTCTCCCACAAGAACCACTCGGCTGATCCTTCTTCAATATGCCCTTCACCAACATGCAGTGTTTCCTTGATTGAATTAGCTCTCACACCAATATTTGCGTCTAGAGCCTTTGCATTGAGGGCTATCTGAAAACGGCTGTGGCGCTGAAGTTGCCTGTGAATGTGGAGTTGGTGGCATGTGAAACCCGCATGTAGAGCATTCATTTGTGTGGGATGCTCTGCAAGCTTCATTTCAGTCCTAGGCACTCAAAGGGCACTAAGCATAGAGTGTGAAAACTGAGTTTCCTTGAGAGCTGCTTGGAAGCCTGATGGTGTGTGAAGTTAGTGAGCCAAATGGAGTTGTTCTCCCACAAGAACCACTCGGCTGATGCTTCTTCAATATGCCCTTCACCAACATGCAGTGTTTCCTTGATTGAATTAGCTCTCACACCAATATTTGCGTCTAGAGCCTTTGCATTGAGGGCTATCTGAAAACGGCTGTGGCGCTGAAGTTGCCTGTGAATGTGGAGTTGGTGGCATGTGAGACCCGCACGTGGAGCATTCGCTTGTGTGGGATGCTCTACCAGGTTCATTCCTAGATAATGCACTCAAAGGGCACTAAGCATAGAGCGTGAAAACTGAGTTTCCTTGAGAGCTGCTTGGAAGCCTGATGGTGTGTGAAGTTAGTGAGCCAAATGGAGTTGTTCTACCACAAGAACCACTCGGCTGATCCTTCTTCAATATGCCCTTCACCAACATGCAGTGTTTCATTGATTGAATTAGCTCTCACACCAATTATTGCGTCTAGAGCCTTTGCATGGACGGCTATCTGAAAACGGCTGTGGCGCTGAAGTTGCCTGTGAATGTGGAGTTGGTGGCATGTGAAACCCGCATGTGGAGCATTCGTTTGTGTGGGATGCTGACCAAGCATCATTTCAGTCCTAGGCACACAAAGAGCACTAAGCATAGAGTGTGAAAACTGAGTTTCCTTGAGAGCTGCTTGGAAGCCTGATGGTGTGTGAAGTTAGTGAGCCAAATGGAGTTGTTCTCCCACAAGAACCACTCGGCTGATCCTTCTTCAATATGCCCTTCACCAACATGCAGTGTTTCCTTGATTGAATTAGCTCTCACACCAATATTTGCGTCTAGAGCCTTTGCATTGAGGGCTATCTGAAAACGGCTGTGGCGCTGAAGTTGCCTGTGAATGTGGAGTTGGTGGCATGTGAAACCCGCATGTGGAGCATTCGTTTGTGTGGGATGCTCTACCAGGTTCATTCCTAGATAATGCACTCAAAGGGCACTAAGCATAGAGTGTGAAAACTGAGTTTCCTTGAGAGCTGCTTGGAAGCCTGATGGTGTGTGAAGTTAGTGAGCCAAATGGAGTTGTTCTCCCACAAGAGCCACTCGGCTGATCCTTCTTCAATATGCCCTTCACCAACATGCAGTGTTTCCTTGATTGAATTAGCTCTCACACCAATATTTGCATCTAGAGCCTTTGCATTGAGGGCTATCTGAAAACGGCTGTGGCGCTGAAGTTGCCTGTGAATGTGGAGTTGGTGGCATGTGAAACCCGCATGTGGAGCATTCATTTGTGTGGGATGCTGACCAAGCTTCATTTCAGTCCTAGGCACAGAAAGGGCACTAAGCATAGAGTGTGAAAACTGAGTTTCCTTGAGAGCTGCTTGGAAGCCTGATGGTGTGTGAAGTGAGTGAGCCAAATGGAGTTGTTCTCCCACAAGAACCACTCGGCTGATCCTTCTTCAATATGCCCTTCACCAACATGCAGTGTTTCCTTGATTGAATTAGCTCTCACACCAATATTTGCGTCTAGAGCCTTTGCATTGAGGGCTATCTGAAACGGCTGTGGCGGTGAAGTTGCCTGTGAATGTGGAGTTGGTGGCATGTGAAACCCGCATGTGGAGCATTCGTTTGTGTGGGATGCTCTACCAGGTTCATTCCTAGATAATGCACTCAAAGGGCACTAAGCTTAGAGTGTGAAAACTGAGTTTCCTTGAGAGCTGCTTGGAAGCCTGAGGGTGTGTGAAGTTAGTGAGCCAAATGGAGTTGTTCTCCCACAAGAACCACTCGGCTGATCCTTCTTCAATATGCCCTTCACCAACATGCAGTGTTTCCTTGATTGAATTAGCTCTCACACCAATATTTGCGTCTAGAGCCTTTGCATTGAGGGCTATCTGAAAACGGCTGTGGCGCTGAAGTTGCCTGTGAATGTGGAGTTGGTGGCATGTGAAACCCGCATGTGGAGCATTCGTTTGTGTGGGATGCTGACCAAGCATCATTTCAGTCCTAGGCACACAAAGAGCACTAAGCATAGAGTGTGAAAACTGAGTTTCCTTGAGAGCTGCTTGGAAGCCTGATGGTGTGTGAAGTTAGTGAGCCAAATGGAGTTGTTCTCCCACAAGAACCACTCGGCTGATCCTTCTTCAATATGCCCTTCACCAACATGCAGTGTTTCCTTGATTGAATTAGCTCTCACACCAATATTTGCGTCTAGAGCCTTTGCATTGAGGGCTATCTGAAAACGGCTGTGGCGCTGAAGTTGCCTGTGAATGTGGAGTTGGTGGCATGTGAAACCCGCATGTGGAGCATTCGCTTGTGTGGGATGCTCTACCAGGTTCATTCCTAGATAATGCACTGAAAGGGGACTAAGCATAGAGTGTGAAAACTGAGTTTCCTTGAGAGCTGCTTGGAAGCCTGATGGTGTGTGAAGTTAGTAAGCCAAATGGAGTTGTTCTCCCACAAGAACCACTCAGCTGATCCTTCTTCAATATGCCCTTCACCAACATGCAGTGTTTCCTTGATTGAATTAGCTCTCACACCAATATTTGCGTCTAGAGCCTTTGCATGGAGGGCTATCTGAAAACGGCTGTGGCGCTGAAGTTGCCTGTGAATGTGGAGTTGGTGGCATGTGAAACCCGCATGTGGAGCATTCATTTGTGTGGGATGCTGACCAAGCTACATTTCAGTCCTAGGCACACAAATGGCACTAAGCATAGAGTGTGAAAACTGAGTTTCCTTGAGAGCTGCTTGGAAGCCTGATGGTGTGTGAAGTTAGTGAGCCAAATGGAGTTGTTCTCCCACAAGAACCACTCGGCTGATCCTTCTTCAATATGCCCTTCACCAACATGCAGTGTTTCCTTGATTGAATTAGCTCTCACACCAATATTTGCGTCTAGAGCCTTTGCATTGAGGGCTATCTGAAAACGGCTGTGGCGCTGAAGTTGCCTGTGAATGTGGAGTTGGTGGCATGTGAAACCCGCATGTGGAGCATTCGTTTGTGTGGGATGCTCTACCAGGTTCATTCCTAGATAATGCACTCAAAGGGCACTAAGCATAGAGTGTGAAAACTGAGTTTCCTTGAGAGCTGCTTGGAAGCCTGATGGTGTGTGAAGTTAGTGAGCCAAATGGAGTTTTTTTTTCCTTACCACAAGAACCACTCGGCTGATCCTTCTTCAATATGCCCTTCACCAACATGCAGTGTTTCCTTGATTGAATTAGCTCTCACACCAATATTTGCGTCTAGAGCCTTTGCATTGAGGGCTATCTGAAAACGGCTGTGGCGCTGAAGTTGCCTGTGAATGTGGAGTTGGTGGCATGTGAAACCCGCATGTGGAGCATTCGCTTGTGTGGGATGCTCTACCAGGTTCATTCCTAGATAATGCACTGAAAGGGGACTAAGCATAGAGTGTGAAAACTGAGTTTCCTTGAGAGCTGCTTGGAAGCCTGATGGTGTGTGAAGTTAGTAAGCCAAATGGAGTTGTTCTCCCACAAGAACCACTCGGCTGATCCTTCTTCAATATGCCCTTCACCAACATGCAGTGTTTCCTTGATTGAATTAGCTCTCACACCAATATTTGCGTCTAGAGCCTTTGCATGGAGGGCTATCTGAAAACGGCTGTGGCGCTGAAGTTGCCTGTGAATGTGGAGTTGGTGGCATGTGAAACCCGCATGTGGAGCATTCGTTTGTGTGGGATGCTCTACCAGGTTCATTCCTAGATAATGCACTCAAAGGGCACGAAGCTTAGAGTGTGAAAACTGAGTTTCCTTGAGAGCTGCTTGGAAGCCTGATGGTGTGTGAAGTTAGTGAGCCAAATGGAGTTGTTCTCCCACAAGAACCACTCGGCTGATCCTTCTTCAATATGCCCTTCACCAACATGCAGTGTTTCCTTGATTGAATTAGCTCTCACACCAATATTTGCGTCTAGAGCCTTTGCATTGAGGGCTATCTGAAAACGGCTGTGGCGCTGAAGTTGCCTGTGAATGTGGAGTTGGTGGCATGTGAAACCCGCATGTGGAGCATTCGTTTGTGTGGGATGCTGACCAAGCATCATTTCAGTCCTAGGCACACAAAGAGCACTAAGCATAGAGTGTGAAAACTGAGTTTCCTTGAGAGCTGCTTTTAAGCCTGATGGTGTGTGAAGTTAGTGAGCCAAATGGAGTTGTTCTCCCACAAGAACCACTCGGCTGATCCTTCTTCAATATGCCCTTCACCAACATGCAGTGTTTCCTTGATTGAATTAGCTCTCACACCAATATTTGCGTCTAGAGCCTTTGCATTGAGGGCTATCTGAAAACGGCTGTGGCGCTGAAGTTGCCTGTGAATGTGGAGTTGGTGGCATGTGAAACCCGCACGTGGAGCATTCGCTTGTGTGGGATGCTCTACCAGGTTCATTCCTAGATAATGCACTCAAAGGGCACTCAGCATAGAGTGTGAAAACTGAGTTTCCTTGAGAGCTGCTTGGAAGCCTGATGGTGTGTGAAGTTAGTGAGCCAAATGGAGTTGTTCTCCCACAAGAACCACTCGGCTGATCCTTCTTCAATATGCCCTTCACCAACATGCAGTGTTTCCTTGATTGAATTAGCTCTCACACCAATATTTGCGTCTAGAGCCTTTGCATTGAGGGCTATCTGAAAACGGCTGTGGCGCTGAAGTTGCCTGTGAATGTGA
>NW_026699082.1:0-90086 GCF_030435755.1 Ochotona princeps | reverse complement strand
TAACACTGCATGTTGGTGAAGGGCATATTGAAGAAGGATCAGCCGAGTGGTTCTTGTGGGAGAACAACTCCATTTGGCTCACTAACTTCACACACCATCAGGCTTCCAAGCAGCTCTCAAGGAAACTCAGTTTTCACACTCTATGCTTAGTGCCCTTTGAGTGCATTATCTAGGAATGAACCTGGTAGAGCATCGCACACAAACGAATGCTCCACATGCGGGTTTCACATGCCACCAACTCCACATTCACAGGCAACTTCAGCGCCACAGCCGTTTTCAGATAGCCCTCAATGCAAAGGCTTTAGACGCAAATATTGGTGTGAGAGCTAATTCAATCAAGGAAACACTGCATGTTGGTGAAGGGCATATTGAAGAAGGATCAGCCGAGTGGTTCTTGTGGGAGAACAACTCCATTTGGCTCACTAACTTTACACACCATCAGGCTTCCAAGCAGCTCTCAAGGAAACTCAGTTTTCACACTCTATGCTTAGTGCCCTTTGTATGCCTAGGACTGAATGAAGCTTGGTCAGCATCCCACACAAACGAATGCTCCACATGCGGGTTCACATGCCACCAACTCCACATTCACAGGCAACTTCAGTGCCACAGCCGTTTTCAGATAGCCCTCAATGCAAAGGCTCTAGACGCAAATATTGGTGTGAGAGCTAATTCAATCAAGGAAACACTGCATGTTGGTGAAGGGCATATTGAAGAAGGATCAGCCGAGTGGTTCTTGTGGGAGAACAACTCCATTTGGCTCACTAACTTCACACACCATCAGGCTTCCAAGCAGCTCTCAAGGAAACTCAGTTTTCACACTCTATGCTTAGTGCCCTTTGTGTGCCTAGGACTGAAATGAAGCTTGGTGATCATCCCACACAAACGAATGCTAGACTTGCGGGTTTCACATGCCACCAACTCCACATTCACAGGCAACTTCAGCGCCACAGCCGTTTTCAGATAGCCCTCAATGCAAAGGCTCTAGACGCAAATATTGGTGTGAGAGCTAATTCAATCAAGGAAACACTGCATGTTGGTGAAGGGCATATTGAAGAAGGATCAGCCGAGTGGTTATTGTGGGAGAACAACTCCATTTGGCTCACTAACTTCACACACCATCAGGCTTCCAAGCAGCTCTCAAAGAAACTCAGTTTTCACACTCTATGCTTAGTGCCCTTCGTGAGCCTAGGACTGAAATGAAGCTTGGTCAGCATCCCACACAAACGAATGCTCACATGCGGGTTTCACATGCCACCAACTCCACATTCACAGGCAACTTCAGCGCCACAGCTGTTTTCAGATAGCCCTCAATGCAAAGGCTCTAGACGCAAATATTGGTGTGAGAGCTAATTCAATCTGGAAACACTGCATGTTGGTGAAGGGCATATTGAAGAAGGATCAGCCGAGTGGTACTTGTGGGAGAACAACTCCATTTGGCTCACTAACTTCACACACCATCAGGCTTCCAAGCAGCTCTCAAGGAAACTCAGTTTTCACACTCTATGCTTAGTGCCCTTTGAGTGCATTATCTAGGAATGAACCTGGTAGAGCATCCCACACAAACGAATGCTCCACATGCGGGTTTCACATGCCACCAACTCCACATTCACAGGCAACTTCAGCGCCACAGCCGTTTTCAGATAGCCCTCAATGCAAAGGCTCTAGACTCAAATATTGGTGTGAGAGCTAATTCAATCAAGGAAACACTGCATGTTGGTGAAGGGCATATTGAAGAAGGATCAGCAGAGTGGTTCTTGTGGGAGAACAACTCCATTTGGCTCACTAACTTCACACACCATCAGGCTTCCAAGCAGCTCTCAAGGAAACTCAGTTTTCACACTCTATGCTTAGTGCCCTTTGCATGGCTAGGACTGAAAAGAATCTGGTAGAGCATCCCACACAAACGAATGCTCCACATGCGGGTTTCACATGCCACCAACTCCACATTCACAGGCAACTTCAGGGCCACAGCCGTTTTCAGATAGCCCTCAATGCAAAGGCTCTAGACGCAAATATTGGTGTGAGAGCTAATTCAATCAAGGAAACACTGCATGTTGGTGAAGGGCATATTGAAGAAGGATCAGCCGAGTGGTTCTTGTGGGAGAACAACTCCATTTGGCTCACTAACTTCACACACCATCAGGCTTCCAAGCAGCTCTCAAGGAAACTCAGTTTTCACACTCTATGCTTAGTGCTCTTTGAGTGCCTAGGACTGAAATGAAGCTTGGTCAGCATCCCACACAAACGAATGCTCCACATGCGGGTTTCACATGCCACCAACTCCACATTCACAGGCAACTTCAGGGCCACAGCCGTTTTCAGATAGCCCTCAATGCAAAGGCTCTAGACGCAAATATTGGTGTGAGAGCTAATTCAATCAAGGAAACACTGCATGTTGGTGAAGGGCATATTGAGGAAGGATCAGCCGAGTGGTTCTTGTGGGAGAACAACTCCATTTGGCTCACTAATTTCACACCCCATCAGGCTTCCAAGCAGCTCTCAAGGAAACTCAGTTTTCACACTCTATGCTTAGTACCCTTTGAGTGCATTATCTAGGAATGAACTTGGTAGAGCATCCCACAAAAACGAATGCTCCACATGCGGGTTTCACATGCCACCAACCCCACATTCACAGGCAACTTCAGCGCCACAGCCGTTTTCAGATAGCCCTCAATGCAAAGGCTCTAGACGCAAATATTGGTGTGAGAGCTAATTCAATCAAGGAAACACTGCATGTTGGTGAAGGGCATATTGAAGAAGGATCAGCTGAGTGGTTCTTGTGGGAGAACAACTCCATTTGGCTCACTAACTTCACACACCATCAGGCTTCCAAGCAGCTCTCAAGGAAACTCAGATTTCACACTCTATGCTTAGTGCTCTTTGTGTGCCTAGGACTGAAATGAAGCTTGGTCAGCATCCCACACAAACGAATGCTCCACATGCGGGTTTCACATGCCACCAACTCCACATTCACAGGCAACTTCAGCGCAACAGCCGTTTTCAGATAGCCCTCAATGCAAAGGCTCTAGACGCAAATATTGGTGTGAGAGCTAATTCAATCAAGGAAACACTGCATGTTGGTGAAGGGCATATTGAAGAAGGATCAGCCGAGTGGTTCTTGTGGGAGAACAACTCCATTTGGCTCACTAACTTCACACACCATCAGGCTTCCAAGCAGCTCTCAAGGAAACTCAGTTTTCACACTCTATGCTTAGTGCCCTTTGAGTGCATTATCTAGGAATGAATCTGGTAGAGCATCGCACACAAACGAATGCTCCACATGCGGGTTTCAATGCCACCAACTCCACATTCACAGGCAACTTCAGCGCCACAGCCCTTTTCAGATAGCCCTCAATGCAAAGGCTCTAGACGCAAATATTGGTGTGAGAGCTAATTCAATCAAGGAAACACTGCATGTTGGTGAAGGGCATATTGAAGAAGGATCAGCCGAGTGGTTCTTGTGGGAGAACAACTCCATTTGGCTCACTAACTTCACACACCATCAGGCTTCCAAGCAGCTCTCAAGGAAACTCAGTTTTCACACTCTATGCTTAGTGCCCTTTGCATGGCTAGCACTGAAATGAACCTGGTAGAGCATCCCACACAAACGAATGCTCCACATGCCGGTTTCACATGCCACCAACTCCACATTCACAGGCAACTTCAGCGCCACAGCCGTTTTCAGATAGCCCTCAATGCAAAGGCTCTAGACGCAAATATTGGTGTGAGAGCTAATTCAATCAAGGAAACACTGCATGTTGGTGAAGGGCATATTGAAGAAGGATCAGCCGAGTGGTTCTTGTGGGAGAACAACTCCATTTGGCTCACTAACTTCACACACCATCAGGCTTCCAAGCAGCTCTCAAGGAAACTCAGTTTTCACACTCTATGCTTAGTGCTCTTTGTGTGCCTAGGACTGAAATGAAGCTTGGTCAGCATTCCACACAAACAAATGCTCCACATGCGGGTTTCACATGCCACCAACTCCACATTCACAGGCAACTTCAGCGCCACAGCCGTTTTCAGATAGCCCTCAATGCAAAGGCTCTAGACGCAAATATTGGTGTGAGAGCTAATTCAATCAAGGAAACACTGCATGTTGGTGAAGGGCATATTGAAGAAGGATCAGCCGAGTGGTTCTTGTGGGAGAACAACTCCATTTGGCTCACTAACTTCACACACCATCAGGCTTCCAAGCAGCTCTCAAGGAAACTCAGTTTTCACACTCTATGCTTAGTGACCTTTGAGTGCATTATCTAGGAATGAATCTGGTAGAGCACCCCACACAAACGAATGCTCCACATGCGGGTTTCACATGCCACCAACTCCACATTCACAGGCAACTTCAGCGCCACAGCCGTTTTCAGATAGCCCTCAATGCAAAGGCTCTAGACGCAAATATTGGTGTGAGAGCTAATTCAATCAAGGAAACACTGCATGTTGGTGAAGGGCATATTGAAGAAGGATCAGCCGAGTGGTTCTTGTGGGAGAACAACTCCATTTGGCTCACTAACTTCACACACCATCAGGCTTCCAAGCAGCTCTCAAGGAAACTCAGTTTTCACACTCTATGCTTAGTGCTCTTTGTGTGCCTAGGACTGAAATGAAGCTTGGTCAGCATTCCACACAAACAAATGCTCCACATGCGGGTTTCACATGCCACCAACTCCACATTCACAGGCAACTTCAGCGCCACAGCCGTTTTCAGATAGCCCTCAATGCAAAGGCTCTAGACGCAAATATTGGTGTGAGAGCTAATTCAATCAAGGAAACACTGCATGTTGGTGAAGGGCATATTGAAGAAGGATCAGCCGAGTGGTTCTTGTGGGAGAACAACTCCATTTGGCTCACTAACTTCACACACCATCAGGCTTCCAAGCAGCTCTCAAGGAAACTCAGTTTTCACACTCTATGCTTAGTGACCTTTGAGTGCATTATCTAGGAATGAATCTGGTAGAGCACCCCACACAAACGAATGCTCCACATGCGGGTTTCACATGCCACCAACTCCACATTCACAGGCAACTTCAGCGCCACAGCCGTTTTCAGATAGCCCTCAATGCAAAGGCTCTAGACGCAAATATTGGTGTGAGAGCTAATTCAATCAAGGAAACACTGCATGTTGGTGAAGGGCATATTGAAGAAGGATCAGCCGAGTGGTTCTTGTGGGAGAACAACTCCATTTGGCTCACTAACTTCACACACCATCAGGCTTCCAAGCAGCTCTCAAGGAAACTCAGTTTTCACACTCTATGCTTAGTGCTCTTTGTGTGCCTAGGACTGAAATGAAGCTTGGTCAGCATTCCACACAAACAAATGCTCCACATGCGGGTTTCACATGCCACCAACTCCACATTCACAGGCAACTTCAGCGCCACAGCCGTTTTCAGATAGCCCTCAATGCAAAGGCTCTAGACGCAAATATTGGTGTGAGAGCTAATTCAATCAAGGAAACATTGCATGTTGGTGAAGGGCATATTGAAGAAGGATCAGCCGAGTGGTTCTTGTGGGAGAACAACTCCATTTGGCTCACTAACTTCACACACCATCAGGCTTCCAAGCAGCTCTCAAGGAAACTCAGTTTTCACACTCTATGCTTAGTGCCCTTTGTATACCTAGGACTGAAATGAAGCTTGGTCAGCATCCCACACAAACGAATGCTCCACATGCGGGTTTCACATGCCACCAACTCCACATTCACAGGCAACTTCAGCGCCACAGCCGTTTTCAGATAGCCCTCAATGCAAAGGCTCTAGACGCAAATATTGGTGTGAGAGCTAATTCAATCATGGAAACACTGCATGTTGGTGAAGGGCATATTGAAGAAGGATCAGCCGAGTGGTTCTTGTGGGAGAACAACTCCATTTGGCTCACTAACTTCACACACCATCAGGCTTCCAAGCAGCTCTCAAGGAAACTCAGTTTTCACACTCTATGCTTAGTGACCTTTGAGTGCATTATCTAGGAATGAATCTGGTAGAGCACCCCACACAAACGAATGCTCCACATGCGGGTTTCACATGCCACCAACTCCACATTCACAGGCAACTTCAGCGCCACAGCCGTTTTCAGATAGCCCTCAATGCAAAGGCTCTAGACGCAAATATTGGTGTGAGAGCTAATTCAATCAAGGAAACACTGCATGTTGGTGAAGGGCATATTGAAGAAGGATCAGCCGAGTGGTTATTGTGGGAGAACAACTCCATTTGGCTCACTAACTTCACACACCATCAGGCTTCCAAGCAGCTCTCAAGGAAACTCAGTTTTCACACTCTATGCTTAGTGCTGTTTGTGTGCCTAGGACTGAAATGAAGCTTGGTCAGCATTCCACACAAACAAATGCTCCACATGCGGGTTTCACATGCCACCAACTCCACATTCACAGGCAACTTCAGCGCCACAGCCGTTTTCAGATAGCCCTCAATGCAAAGGCTCTAGACGCAAATATTGGTGTGAGAGCTAATTCAATCAAGGAAACACTGCATGTTGGTGAAGGGCATATTGAAGAAGGATCAGCCGAGTGGTTCTTGTGGGAGAACAACTCCATTTGGCTCACTAACTTCACACACCATCAGGCTTCCAAGCAGCTCTCAAGGAAACTCAGTTTTCACACTCTATGCTTAGTGCTCTTTGTGGGCCTAGGACTGAAATGAAGCTTGGTCAGCATTCCACACAAACAAATGCTCCACATGCGGGTTTCACATGCCACCAACTCCACATTCACAGGCAACTTCAGCGCCACAGCCGTTTTCAGATAGCCCTCAATGCAAAGGCTCTAGACGCAAATATTGGTGTGAGAGCTAATTCAATCAAGGAAACACTGCATGTTGGTGAAGGGCATATTGAAGAAGGATCAGCCGAGTGGTTCTTGTGGGAGAACAACTCCATTTGGCTCACTAACTTCACACACCATCAGGCTTCCAAGCAGCTCTCGAGGAAACTCAGTTTTCACACTCTATGCTTAGTGACCTTTGAGTGCATTATCTAGGAATGAATCTGGTAGAGCACCCCACACAAACAAATGCTCCACATGCGGGTTTCACATGCCACCAACTCCACATTCACAGGCAACTTCAGCGCCACAGCCGTTTTCAGATAGCCCTCAATGCAAAGGCTCTAGACGCAAATATTGGTGTGAGAGCTAATTCAATCAAGGAAACACTGCATGTTGGTGAAGGGCATATTGAAGAAGGATCAGCCGAGTGGTTCTTGTGGGAGAACAACTCCATTTGGCTCACTAACTTCACACACCATCAGGCTTCCAAGCAGCTCTCAAGGAAACTCAGTTTTCACACTCTATGCTTAGTGACCTTTGAGTGCATTATCTAGGAATGAATCTGGTAGAGCACCCCACACAAACGAATGCTCCACATGCGGGTTTCACATGCCACCAACTCCACATTCACAGGCAACTTCAGCGCCACAGCCGTTTTCAGATAGCCCTCAATGCAAAGGCTCTAGACGCAAATATTGGTGTGAGAGCTAATTCAATCAAGGAAACACTGCATGTTGGTGAAGGGCATATTGAAGAAGGATCAGCCGAGTGGTTCTTGTGGGAGAACAACTCCATTTGGCTCACTAACTTCACACACCATCAGGCTTCCAAGCAGCTCTCGAGGAAACTCAGTTTTCACACTCTATGCTTAGTGCTCTTTGTGTGCCTAGGACTGAAATGAAGCTTGGTCAGCATTCCACACAAACAAATGCTCCACATGCGGGTTTCACATGCCACCAACTCCACATTCACAGGCAACTTCAGCGCCACAGCCGTTTTCAGATAGCCCTCAATGCAAAGGCTCTAGACGCAAATATTGGTGTGAGAGCTAATTCAATCAAGGAAACATTGCATGTTGGTGAAGGGCATATTGAAGAAGGATCAGCCGAGTGGTTCTTGTGGGAGAACAACTCCATTTGGCTCACTAACTTCACACACCATCAGGCTTCCAAGCAGCTCTCAAGGAAACTCAGTTTTCACACTCTATGCTTAGTGCCCTTTGTATACCTAGGACTGAAATGAAGCTTGGTCAGCATCCCACACAAACGAATGCTCCACATGCGGGTTTCACATGCCACCAACTCCACATTCACAGGCAACTTCAGCGCCACAGCCGTTTTCAGATAGCCCTCAATGCAAAGGCTCTAGACGCAAATATTGGTGTGAGAGCTAATTCAATCATGGAAACACTGCATGTTGGTGAAGGGCATATTGAAGAAGGATCAGCCGAGTGGTTCTTGTGGGAGAACAACTCCATTTGGCTCACTAACTTCACACACCATCAGGCTTCCAAGCAGCTCTCAAGGAAACTCAGTTTTCACACTCTATGCTTAGTGACCTTTGAGTGCATTATCTAGGAATGAATCTGGTAGAGCACCCCACACAAACGAATGCTCCACATGCGGGTTTCACATGCCACCAACTCCACATTCACAGGCAACTTCAGCGCCACAGCCGTTTTCAGATAGCCCTCAATGCAAAGGCTCTAGACGCAAATATTGGTGTGAGAGCTAATTCAATCAAGGAAACACTGCATGTTGGTGAAGGGCATATTGAAGAAGGATCAGCCGAGTGGTTATTGTGGGAGAACAACTCCATTTGGCTCACTAACTTCACACACCATCAGGCTTCCAAGCAGCTCTCAAGGAAACTCAGTTTTCACACTCTATGCTTAGTGCTGTTTGTGTGCCTAGGACTGAAATGAAGCTTGGTCAGCATTCCACACAAACAAATGCTCCACATGCGGGTTTCACATGCCACCAACTCCACATTCACAGGCAACTTCAGCGCCACAGCCGTTTTCAGATAGCCCTCAATGCAAAGGCTCTAGACGCAAATATTGGTGTGAGAGCTAATTCAATCAAGGAAACACTGCATGTTGGTGAAGGGCATATTGAAGAAGGATCAGCCGAGTGGTTCTTGTGGGAGAACAACTCCATTTGGCTCACTAACTTCACACACCATCAGGCTTCCAAGCAGCTCTCAAGGAAACTCAGTTTTCACACTCTATGCTTAGTGCTCTTTGTGGGCCTAGGACTGAAATGAAGCTTGGTCAGCATTCCACACAAACAAATGCTCCACATGCGGGTTTCACATGCCACCAACTCCACATTCACAGGCAACTTCAGCGCCACAGCCGTTTTCAGATAGCCCTCAATGCAAAGGCTCTAGACGCAAATATTGGTGTGAGAGCTAATTCAATCAAGGAAACACTGCATGTTGGTGAAGGGCATATTGAAGAAGGATCAGCCGAGTGGTTCTTGTGGGAGAACAACTCCATTTGGCTCACTAACTTCACACACCATCAGGCTTCCAAGCAGCTCTCGAGGAAACTCAGTTTTCACACTCTATGCTTAGTGACCTTTGAGTGCATTATCTAGGAATGAATCTGGTAGAGCACCCCACACAAACAAATGCTCCACATGCGGGTTTCACATGCCACCAACTCCACATTCACAGGCAACTTCAGCGCCACAGCCGTTTTCAGATAGCCCTCAATGCAAAGGCTCTAGACGCAAATATTGGTGTGAGAGCTAATTCAATCAAGGAAACATTGCATGTTGGTGAAGGGCATATTGAAGAAGGATCAGCCGAGTGGTTCTTGTGGGAGAACAACTCCATTTGGCTCACTAACTTCACACACCATCAGGCTTCCAAGCAGCTCTCAAGGAAACTCAGTTTTCACACTCTATGCTTAGTGCCCTTTGTATACCTAGGACTGAAATGAAGCTTGGTCAGCATCCCACACAAACGAATGCTCCACATGCGGGTTTCACATGCCACCAACTCCACATTCACAGGCAACTTCAGCGCCACAGCCGTTTTCAGATAGCCCTCAATGCAAAGGCTCTAGACGCAAATATTGGTGTGAGAGCTAATTCAATCATGGAAACACTGCATGTTGGTGAAGGGCATATTGAAGAAGGATCAGCCGAGTGGTTCTTGTGGGAGAACAACTCCATTTGGCTCACTAACTTCACACACCATCAGGCTTCCAAGCAGCTCTCAAGGAAACTCAGTTTTCACACTCTATGCTTAGTGACCTTTGAGTGCATTATCTAGGAATGAATCTGGTAGAGCACCCCACACAAACGAATGCTCCACATGCGGGTTTCACATGCCACCAACTCCACATTCACAGGCAACTTCAGCGCCACAGCCGTTTTCAGATAGCCCTCAATGCAAAGGCTCTAGACGCAAATATTGGTGTGAGAGCTAATTCAATCAAGGAAACACTGCATGTTGGTGAAGGGCATATTGAAGAAGGATCAGCCGAGTGGTTATTGTGGGAGAACAACTCCATTTGGCTCACTAACTTCACACACCATCAGGCTTCCAAGCAGCTCTCAAGGAAACTCAGTTTTCACACTCTATGCTTAGTGCTGTTTGTGTGCCTAGGACTGAAATGAAGCTTGGTCAGCATTCCACACAAACAAATGCTCCACATGCGGGTTTCACATGCCACCAACTCCACATTCACAGGCAACTTCAGCGCCACAGCCGTTTTCAGATAGCCCTCAATGCAAAGGCTCTAGACGCAAATATTGGTGTGAGAGCTAATTCAATCAAGGAAACACTGCATGTTGGTGAAGGGCATATTGAAGAAGGATCAGCCGAGTGGTTCTTGTGGGAGAACAACTCCATTTGGCTCACTAACTTCACACACCATCAGGCTTCCAAGCAGCTCTCAAGGAAACTCAGTTTTCACACTCTATGCTTAGTGCTCTTTGTGGGCCTAGGACTGAAATGAAGCTTGGTCAGCATTCCACACAAACAAATGCTCCACATGCGGGTTTCACATGCCACCAACTCCACATTCACAGGCAACTTCAGCGCCACAGCCGTTTTCAGATAGCCCTCAATGCAAAGGCTCTAGACGCAAATATTGGTGTGAGAGCTAATTCAATCAAGGAAACACTGCATGTTGGTGAAGGGCATATTGAAGAAGGATCAGCCGAGTGGTTCTTGTGGGAGAACAACTCCATTTGGCTCACTAACTTCACACACCATCAGGCTTCCAAGCAGCTCTCGAGGAAACTCAGTTTTCACACTCTATGCTTAGTGACCTTTGAGTGCATTATCTAGGAATGAATCTGGTAGAGCACCCCACACAAACGAATGCTCCACATGCGGGTTTCACATGCCACCAACTCCACATTCACAGGCAACTTCAGCGCCACAGCCGTTTTCAGATAGCCCTCAATGCAAAGGCTCTAGACGCAAATATTGGTGTGAGAGCTAATTCAATCAAGGAAACACTGCATGTTGGTGAAGGGCATATTGAAGAAGGATCAGCCGAGTGGTTCTTGTGGGAGAACAACTCCATTTGGCTCACTAACTTCACACACCATCAGGCTTCCAAGCAGCTCTCAAGGAAACTCAGTTTTCACACTCTATGCTTAGTGACCTTTGAGTGCATTATCTAGGAATGAATCTGGTAGAGCACCCCACACAAACGAATGCTCCACATGCGGGTTTCACATGCCACCAACTCCACATTCACAGGCAACTTCAGCGCCACAGCCGTTTTCAGATAGCCCTCAATGCAAAGGCTCTAGACGCAAATATTGGTGTGAGAGCTAATTCAATCAAGGAAACGCTGCATGTTGGTGAAGGGCATATTGAAGAAGGATCAGCCGAGTGGTTCTTGTGGGAGAACAACTCCATTTGGCTCACTAACTTCACACACCATCAGGCTTCCAAGCAGCTCTCAAGGAAACTCAGTTTTCACACTCTATGCTTAGTGCCCTTTGTGTGCCTAGGACTGAAATGAAGCTTGGTCAGCATTCCACACAAACAAATGCTCCACATGCGGGTTTCACATGCCACCAACTCCACATTCACAGGCAACTTCAGCGCCACAGCCGTTTTCAGATAGCCCTCAATGCAAAGGCTCTAGACGCAAATATTGGTGTGAGAGCTAATTCAATCAAGGAAACATTGCATGTTGGTGAAGGGCATATTGAAGAAGGATCAGCCGAGTGGTTCTTGTGGGAGAACAACTCCATTTGGCTCACTAACTTCACACACCATCAGGCTTCCAAGCAGCTCTCAAGGAAACTCAGTTTTCACACTCTATGCTTAGTGCCCTTTGTATGCCTAGGACTGAAATGAAGCTTGGTCAGCATCCCACACAAACGAATGCTCCACATGCGGGTTTCACATGCCACCAACTCCACATTCACAGGCAACTTCAGCGCCACAGCCGTTTTCAGATAGCCCTCAATGCAAAGGCTCTAGACGCAAATATTGGTGTGAGAGCTAATTCAATCATGGAAACACTGCATGTTGGTGAAGGGCATATTGAAGAAGGATCAGCCGAGTGGTTCTTGTGGGAGAACAACTCGATTTGGCTCACTAACTTCACACACCATCAGGCTTCCAAGCAGCTCTCAAGGAAACTCAGTTTTCACACTCTATGCTTAGTGCTCTTTGTGTGCCTAGGACTGAAATGAAGCTTGGTCAGCATTCCACACAAACAAATGCTCCACATGCGGGTTTCACATGCCACCAACTCCACATTCACAGGCAACTTCAGCGCCACAGCCGTTTTCAGATAGCCCTCAATGCAAAGGCTCTAGACGCAAATATTGGTGTGAGAGCTAATTCAATCAAGGAAACACTGCATGTTGGTGAAGGGCATATTGAAGAAGGATCAGCCGAGTGGTTCTTGTGGGAGAACAACTCCATTTGGCTCACTAACTTCACACACCATCAGGCTTCCAAGCAGCTCTCAAGGAAACTCAGTTTTCACACTCTATGCTTAGTGACCTTTGAGTGCATTATCTAGGAATGAATCTGGTAGAGCACCCCACACAAACGAATGCTCCACATGCGGGTTTCACATGCCACCAACTCCACATTCACAGGCAACTTCAGCGCCACAGCCGTTTTCAGATAGCCCTCAATGCAAAGGCTCTAGACGCAAATATTGGTGTGAGAGCTAATTCAATCAAGGAAACACTGCATGTTGGTGAAGGGCATATTGAAGAAGGATCAGCCGAGTGGTTCTTGTGGGAGAACAACTCCATTTGGCTCACTAACTTCACACACCATCAGGCTTCCAAGCAGCTCTCAAGGAAACTCAGTTTTCACACTCTATGCTTAGTGCTCTTTGTGTGCCTAGGACTGAAATGAAGCTTGGTCAGCATTCCACACAAACAAATGCTCCACATGCGGGTTTCACATGCCACCAACTCCACATTCACAGGCAACTTCAGCGCCACAGCCGTTTTCAGATAGCCCTCAATGCAAAGGCTCTAGACGCAAATATTGGTGTGAGAGCTAATTCAATCAAGGAAACATTGCATGTTGGTGAAGGGCATATTGAAGAAGGATCAGCCGAGTGGTTCTTGTGGGAGAACAACTCCATTTGGCTCACTAACTTCACACACCATCAGGCTTCCAAGCAGCTCTCAAGGAAACTCAGTTTTCACACTCTATGCTTAGTGCCCTTTGTATGCCTAGGACTGAAATGAAGCTTGGTCAGCATCCCACACAAACGAATGCTCCACATGCGGGTTTCACATGCCACCAACTCCACATTCACAGGCAACTTCAGCGCCACAGCCGTTTTCAGATAGCCCTCAATGCAAAGGCTCTAGACGCAAATATTGGTGTGAGAGCTAATTCAATCATGGAAACACTGCATGTTGGTGAAGGGCATATTGAAGAAGGATCAGCCGAGTGGTTCTTGTGGGAGAACAACTCCATTTGGCTCACTAACTTCACACACCATCAGGCTTCCAAGCAGCTCTCAAGGAAACTCAGTTTTCACACTCTATGCTTAGTGACCTTTGAGTGCATTATCTAGGAATGAATCTGGTAGAGCACCCCACACAAACGAATGCTCCACATGCGGGTTTCACATGCCACCAACTCCACATTCACAGGCAACTTCAGAGCCACAGCCGTTTTCAGATAGCCCTCAATGCAAAGGCTCTAGACGCAAATATTGGTGTGAGAGCTAATTCAATCAAGGAAACACTGCATGTTGGTGAAGGGCATATTGAAGAAGGATCAGCCGAGTGGTTCTTGTGGGAGAACAACTCCATTTGGCTCACTAACTTCACACACCATCAGGCTTCCAAGCAGCTCTCAAGGAAACTCAGTTTTCACTCTCTATGCTTAGTGCTCTTTGTGTGCCTAGGACTGAAATGAAGCTTGGTCAGCATTCCACACAAACAAATGCTCCACATGCGGGTTTCACATGCCACCAACTCCACATTCACAGGCAACTTCAGCGCCACAGCCGTTTTCAGATAGACCTCAATGCAAAGGCTCTAGACGCAAATATTGGTGTGAGAGCTAATTCAATCATGGAAACACTGCATGTTGGTGAAGGGCATATTGAAGAAGGATCAGCCGAGTGGTTCTTGTGGGAGAACAACTCCATTTGGCTCACTAACTTCACACACCATCAGGCTTCCAAGCAGCTCTCAAGGAAACTCAGTTTTCACACTCTATGCTTATTGCCCTTTGCATGGCTAGCACTGAAATGAACCTGGTAGAGCATCCCACACAAACGAATGCTCCACATGCGGGTTTCACATGCCACCAACTCCACATTCACAGGCAACTTCAGCGCCACAGCCGTTTTCAGATAGCCCTCAATGCAAAGGCTCTAGACGCAAATATTGGTGTGAGAGCTAATTCAATCAAGGAAACACTGCATGTTGGTGAAGGGCATATTGAAGAAGGATCAGCCGAGTGGTTATTGTGGAAGAACAACTCCATTTGGCTCACTAACTTCACACACCATCAGGCTTCCAAGCAGCTCTCAAGGAAACTCAGTTTTCACACTCTATGCTTAGTGCTCTTTGTGTGCCTAGGACTGAAATGAAGCTTGGTCAGCATTCCACACAAACAAATGCTCCACATGCGGGTTTCACATGCCACCAACTCCACATTCACAGGCAACTTCAGCGCCACAGCCGTTTTCAGATAGCCCTCAATGCAAAGGCTCTAGACGCAAATATTGGTGTGAGAGCTAATTCAATCAAGGAAACACTGCATGTTGGTGAAGGGCATATTGAAGAAGGATCAGCCGAGTGGTTCTTGTGGGAGAACAACTCCATTTGGCTCACTAACTTCACACACCATCAGGCTTCCAAGCAGCTCTCAAGGAAACTCAGTTTTCACACTCTATGCTTAGTGCTCTTTGTGTGCCTAGGACTGAAATGAAGCTTGGTCAGCATTCCACACAAACAAATGCTCCACATGCGGGTTTCACATGCCACCAACTCCACATTCACAGGCAACTTCAGCGCCACAGCCGTTTTCAGATAGCCCTCAATGCAAAGGCTCTAGACGCAAATATTGGTGTGAGAGCTAATTCAATCAAGGAAACACTGCATGTTGGTGAAGGGCATATTGAAGAAGGATCAGCCGAGTGGTTCTTGTGGGAGAACAACTCCATTTGGCTCACTAACTTCACACACCATCAGGCTTCCAAGCAGCTCTCAAGGAAACTCAGTTTTCACACTCTATGCTTAGTGCCCTTTGCATGGCTAGCACTGAAATGAACCTGGTAGAGCATCCCACACAAACGAATGCTCCACATGCCGGTTTCACATGTCACCAACTCCACATTCACAGGCAACTTCAGCGCCACAGCCGTTTTCAGATAGCCCTCAATGCAAAGGCTCTAGACGCAAATATTGGTGTGAGAGCTAATTCAATCAAGGAAACACTGCATGTTGGTGAAGGGCATATTGAAGAAGGATCAGCCGAGTGGTTCTTGTGGGAGAACAACTCCATTTGGCTCACTAACTTCACACACCATCAGGCTTCCAAGCAGCTCTCAAGGAAACTCAGTTTTCACACTCTATGCTTAGTGCTCTTTGTGTGCCTAGGACTGAAATGAAGCTTGGTCAGCATTCCACCCAAACAAATGCTCCACATGCGGGTTTCACATGCCACCAACTCCACATTCACAGGCAACTTCAGCGCCACAGCCGTTTTCAGATAGCCCTCAATGCAAAGGCTCTAGACGCAAATATTGGTGTGAGAGCTAATTCAATCAAGGAAACACTGCATGTTGGTGAAGGGCATATTGAAGAAGGATCAGCCGAGTGGTTCTTGTGGGAGAACAACTCCATTTGGCTCACTAACTTCACACACCATCAGGCTTCCAAGCAGCTCTCAAGGAAACTCAGTTTTCACACTCTATGCTTAGTGACCTTTGAGTGCATTATCTAGGAATGAATCTGGTAGAGCATCCCACACAAACGAATGCTCCACATGCGGGTTTCACATGCCACCAACTCCACATTCACAGGCAACTTCAGCGCCACAGCCGTTTTCAGATAGCCCTCAATGCAAAGGCTCTAGACGCAAATATTGGTGTGAGAGCTAATTCAATCAAGGAAACACTGCATGTTGGTGAAGGGCATATTGAAGAAGGATCAGCCGAGTGGTTCTTGTGGGAGAACAACTCCATTTGGCTCACTAACTTCACACACCATCAGGCTTCCAAGCAGCTCTCAAGGAAACTCAGTTTTCACACTCTATGCTTAGTGCCCTTTGCATGGCTAGCACTGAAATGAACCTGGTAGAGCATCCCACACAAACGAATGCTCCACATGCGGGTTTCACATGCCACCAACTCCACATTCACAGGCAACTTCAGCACCACAGCCGTTTTCAGATAGCCCTCAATGCAAAGGCTCTAGACTGAAATATTGGTGTGAGAGCTAATTCAATCAAGGAAACACTGCATGTTGGTGAAGGGCATATTGAAGAAGGATCAGCCGAGTGGTTCTTGTGGGAGAACAACTCCATTTGGCTCACTAACTTCACACACCATCAGGCTTCCAAGCAGCTCTCAAGGAAACTCAGTTTTCACACTCTATGCTTAGTGCTCTTTGTGTGCCTAGGACTGAAATGAAGCTTGGTCAGCATTCCACCCAAACAAATGCTCCACATGCGGGTTTCACATGCCACCAACTCCACATTCACAGGCAACTTCAGCGCCACAGCCGTTTTCAGATAGCCCTCAATGCAAAGGCTCTAGACGCAAATATTGGTGTGAGAGCTAATTCAATCAAGGAAACACTGCATGTTGGTGAAGGGCATATTGAAGAAGGATCAGCCGAGTGGTTCTTGTGGGAGAACAACTCCATTTGGCTCACTAACTTCACACACCATCAGGCTTCCAAGCAGCTCTCAAGGAAACTCAGTTTTCACACTCTATGCTTAGTGACCTTTGAGTGCATTATCTAGGAATGAATCTGGTAGAACACCCCACACAAACGAATGCTCCACATGCGGGTTTCACATGCCACCAACTCCACATTCACAGGCAACTTCAGCGCCACAGCCGTTTTCAGATAGCCCTCAATGCAAAGGCTCTAGACGCAAATATTGGTGTGAGAGCTAATTCAATCAAGGAAACACTGCATGTTGGTGAAGGGCATATTGAAGAAGGATCAGCCGAGTGGTTCTTGTGGGAGAACAACTCCATTTGGCTCACTAACTTCACACACCATCAGGCTTCCAAGCAGCTCTCAAGGAAACTCAGTTTTCACACTCTATGCTTAGTGCCCTTTGCATGGCTAGCACTGAAATGAACCTGGTAGAGCATCCCACACAAACGAATGCTCCACATGCCGGTTTCACATGCCACCAACTCCACATTCACAGGCAACTTCAGCGCCACAGCCGTTTTCAGATAGCCCTCAATGCAAAGGCTCTAGACGCAAATATTGGTGTGAGAGCTAATTCAATCAAGGAAACACTGC
Source organism: Ochotona princeps (assembly GCF_030435755.1). Lineage (NCBI taxonomy): Eukaryota > Metazoa > Chordata > Mammalia > Lagomorpha > Ochotonidae > Ochotona > Ochotona princeps. Next base: position 72,350 of record NW_026699082.1, on the reverse strand, counting down.
ATGTTGGTGAAGGGCATATTGAAGAAGGATCAGCCGAGTGGTTCTTGTGGGAGAACAACTCCATTTGGCTCACTAACTTCACACACCATCAGGCTTCCAAGCAGCTCTCAAGGAAACTCAGTTTTCACACTCTATGCTTAGTGCTCTTTGTGTGCCTAGGACTGAAATGAAGCTTGGTCAGCATTCCACCCAAACAAATGCTCCACATGCGGGTTTCACATGCCACCAACTCCACATTCACAGGCAACTTCAGCGCCACAGCCGTTTTCAGATAGCCCTCAATGCAAAGGCTCTAGACGCAAATATTGGTGTGAGAGCTAATTCAATCAAGGAAACACTGCATGTTGGTGAAGGGCATATTGAAGAAGGATCAGCCGAGTGGTTCTTGTGGGAGAACAACTCCATTTGGCTCACTAACTTCACACACCATCAGGCTTCCAAGCAGCTCTCAAGGAAACTCAGTTTTCACACTCTATGCTTAGTGCCCTTTGAGTGCATTATCTAGGAATGAATCTGGTAGAGCATCCCACACAAACGAATGCTCCACATGCGGGTTTCACATGCCACCAACTCCACATTCACAGGCAACTTCAGCGCCACAGCCGTTTTCAGATAGCCCTCAATGCAAAGGCTCTAGACGCAAATATTGGTGTGAGAGCTAATTCAATCAAGGAAACACTGCATGTTGGTGAAGGGCATATTGAAGAAGGATCAGCCGAGTGGTTCTTGTGGGAGAACAACTCCATTTGGCTCACTAACTTCACACACCATCAGGCTTCCAAGCAGCTCTCAAGGAAACTCAGTTTTCACACTCTATGCTTAGTGCTCTTTGTGTGCCTAGGACTGAAATGAAGCTTGGTCAGCATTCCACACAAACAAATGCTCCACATGCGGGTTTCACATGCCACCAACTCCACATTCACAGGCAACTTCAGCGCCACAGCCGTTTTCAGATAGCCCTCAATGCAAAGGCTCTAGACGCAAATATTGGTGTGAGAGCTAATTCAATCAAGGAAACACTGCATGTTGGTGAAGGGCATATTGAAGAAGGATCAGCCGAGTGGTTCTTGTGGGAGAACAACTCCATTTGGCTCACTAACTTCACACACCATCAGGCTTCCAAGCAGCTCTCAAGGAAACTCAGTTTTCACACTCTATGCTTAGTGCCCTTTGCATGGCTAGCACTGAAATGAACCTGGTAGAGCATCCCACACAAACGAATGCTCCACATGCCGGTTTCACATGCCACCAACTCCACATTCACAGGCAACTTCAGCGCCACAGCCGTTTTCAGATAGCCCTCAATGCAAAGGCTCTAGACGCAAATATTGGTGTGAGAGCTAATTCAATCAAGGAAACACTGCATGTTGGTGAAGGGCATATTGAAGAAGGATCAGCCGAGTGGTTCTTGTGGGAGAACAACTCCATTTGGCTCACTAACTTCACACACCATCAGGCTTCCAAGCAGCTCTCAAGGAAACTCAGTTTTCACACTCTATGCTTAGTGCTCTTTGTGTGCCTAGGACTGAAATGAAGCTTGGTCAGCATTCCACCCAAACAAATGCTCCACATGCGGGTTTCACATGCCACCAACTCCACATTCACAGGCAACTTCAGCGCCACAGCCGTTTTCAGATAGCCCTCAATGCAAAGGCTCTAGACGCAAATATTGGTGTGAGAGCTAATTCAATCAAGGAAACACTGCATGTTGGTGAAGGGCATATTGAAGAAGGATCAGCCGAGTGGTTCTTGTGGGAGAACAACTCCATTTGGCTCACTAACTTCACACACCATCAGGCTTCCAAGCAGCTCTCAAGGAAACTCAGTTTTCACACTCTATGCTTAGTGACCTTTGAGTGCATTATCTAGGAATGAATCTGGTAGAGCATCCCACACAAACGAATGCTCCACATGCGGGTTTCACATGCCACCAACTCCACATTCACAGGCAACTTCAGCGCCACAGCCGTTTTCAGATAGCCCTCAATGCAAAGGCTCTAGACGCAAATATTGGTGTGAGAGCTAATTCAATCAAGGAAACACTGCATGTTGGTGAAGGGCATATTGAAGAAGGATCAGCCGAGTGGTTCTTGTGGGAGAACAACTCCATTTGGCTCACTAACTTCACACACCATCAGGCTTCCAAGCAGCTCTCAAGGAAACTCAGTTTTCACACTCTATGCTTAGTGACCTTTGAGTGCATTATCTAGGAATGAATCTGGTAGAGCACCCCACACAAACGAATGCTCCACATGCGGGTTTCACATGCCACCAACTCCACATTCACAGGCAACTTCAGCGCCACAGCCGTTTTCAGATAGCCCTCAATGCAAAGGCTCTAGACGCAAATATTGGTGTGAGAGCTAATTCAATCAAGGAAACACTGCATGTTGGTGAAGGGCATATTGAAGAAGGATCAGCCGAGTGGTTCTTGTGGGAGAACAACTCCATTTGGCTCACTAACTTCACACACCATCAGGCTTCCAAGCAGCTCTCAAGGAAACTCAGTTTTCACTCTCTATGCTTAGTGCTCTTTGTGTGCCTAGGACTGAAATGAAGCTTGGTCAGCATTCCACACAAACAAATGCTCCACATGCGGGTTTCACATGCCACCAACTCCACATTCACAGGCAACTTCAGCGCCACAGCCGTTTTCAGATAGACCTCAATGCAAAGGCTCTAGACGCAAATATTGGTGTGAGAGCTAATTCAATCATGGAAACACTGCATGTTGGTGAAGGGCATATTGAAGAAGGATCAGCCGAGTGGTTCTTGTGGGAGAACAACTCCATTTGGCTCACTAACTTCACACACCATCAGGCTTCCAAGCAGCTCTCAAGGAAACTCAGTTTTCACACTCTATGCTTAGTGCCCTTTGCATGGCTAGCACTGAAATGAACCTGGTAGAGCATCCCACACAAACGAATGCTCCACATGCGGGTTTCACATGCCACCAACTCCACATTCACAGGCAACTTCAGCGCCACAGCCGTTTTCAGATAGCCCTCAATGCAAAGGCTCTAGACGCAAATATTGGTGTGAGAGCTAATTCAATCAAGGAAACACTGCATGTTGGTGAAGGGCATATTGAAGAAGGATCAGCCGAGTGGTTATTGTGGGAGAACAACTCCATTTGGCTCACTAACTTCACACACCATCAGGCTTCCAAGCAGCTCTCAAGGAAACTCAGTTTTCACACTCTATGCTTAGTGCTCTTTGTTTGCCTAGGACTGAAATGAAGCTTGGTCAGCATTCCACACAAACAAATGCTCCACATGCGGGTTTCACATGCCACCAACTCCACATTCACAGGCAACTTCAGCGCCACAGCCGTTTTCAGATAGCCCTCAATGCAAAGGCTCTAGACGCAAATATTGGTGTGAGAGCTAATTCAATCAAGGAAACACTGCATGTTGGTGAAGGGCATATTGAAGAAGGATCAGCCGAGTGGTTCTTGTGGGAGAACAACTCCATTTGGCTCACTAACTTCACACACCATCAGGCTTCCAAGCAGCTCTCAAGGAAACTCAGTTTTCACACTCTATGCTTAGTGCTCTTTGTGTGCCTAGGACTGAAATGAAGCTTGGTCAGCATTCCACACAAACAAATGCTCCACATGCGGGTTTCACATGCCACCAACTCCACATTCACAGGCAACTTCAGCGCCACAGCCGTTTTCAGATAGCCCTCAATGCAAAGGCTCTAGACGCAAATATTGGTGTGAGAGCTAATTCAATCAAGGAAACACTGCATGTTGGTGAAGGGCATATTGAAGAAGGATCAGCCGAGTGGTTCTTGTGGGAGAACAACTCCATTTGGCTCACTAACTTCACACACCATCAGGCTTCCAAGCAGCTCTCAAGGAAACTCAGTTTTCACACTCTATGCTTAGTGCCCTTTGTATGCCTAGGACTGAAATGAAGCTTGGTCAGCATCCCACACAAACGAATGCTCCACATGCGGGTTTCACATGCCACCAACTCCACATTCACAGGCAACTTCAGCGCCACAGCCGTTTTCAGATAGCTCTCAATGCAAAGGCTCTAGACGCAAATATTGGTGTGAGAGCTAATTCAATCATGGAAACACTGCATGTTGGTGAAGGGCATATTGAAGAAGGATCAGCCGAGTGGTTCTTGTGGGAGAACAACTCCATTTGGCTCACTAACTTCACACACCATCAGGCTTCCAAGCAGCTCTCAAGGAAACTCAGTTTTCACACTCTATGCTTAGTGCCCTTTGTGTGCCTAGGACTGAAATGAAGCTTGGTCAGCATCCCACACAAACGAATGCTGCACATGCGGGTTTCACATGCCACCAACTCCACATTCACAGGCAACTTCAGCGCCACAGCCGTTTTCAGATAGACCTCAATGCAAAGGCTCTAGACGCAAATATTGGTGTGAGAGCTAATTCAATCAAGGAAACACTGCATGTTGGTGAAGGGCATATTGAAGAAGGATCAGCCGAGTGGTTCTTGTGGGAGAACAACTCCATTTGGTTCACTAACTTCACACACCATCAGGCTTCCAAGCAGCTCTCAAGGAAACTCAGATTTCACACTCTGTGCTTAGTGCCCTTTGTGTGCCTAGGACTGAAATGAAGCTTGGTCAGCATCCCACACAAACAAATGCTGCACATGCGGGTTTCACATGCCACCAACTCCACATTCACAGGCAACTTCAGCGCCACAGCCGTCTTCAGATAGACCTCAATGCAAAGGCTCTAGACGCAAATATTGGTGTGAGAGCTAATTCAATCAAGGAAACACTGCATGTTGGTGAAGGGCATATTGAAGAAGGATCAGCCGAGTGGTTCTTGTGGGAGAACAACTCCTTTTGGTTCACTAACTTCACACACCATCAGGCTTCCCAGCAGCTCTCAAGGAAACTCAGTTTTCACACTCTATGCTTAGTGCCCTTTGTGTGGCTAGGACTGAAATGAACCTGGTAGAGCATCCCACACAAACGAATGCTCCACATGCGGGTTTCACATGCCACCAACTCCACATTCACAGGCAACTTCAGCGCCACAGCCGTTTTCAGATAGACCTCAATGCAAAGGCTCTAGACGCAAATATTGGTGTGAGAGCTAATTCAATCAAGGAAACACTGCATGTTGGTGAAGGGCATATTGAAGAAGGATCAGCAGAGTGGTTCTTGTGGGAGAACAACTCCATTTGGCTCACTAACTTCACACACCATCAGGCTTCCAAGCAGCTCTCAAGGAAACTCAGTTTTCACACTCTATGCTTAGTGCCCTTTGCATGGCTAGCACTGAAATGAATCTGGTAGAGCACCCCACACAAACGAATGCTCCACATGCGGGTTTCACATGCCACCAACTCCACATTCACAGGCAACTTCAGCGCCACAGCCGTTTTCAGATAGCCCTCAATGCAAAGGCTCTAGACGGAAATATTGGTGTGAGAGCTAATTCAATCAAGGAAACACTGCATGTTGGTGAAGGGCATATTGAAGAAGGATCAGCCGAGTGGTTCTTGTGGGAGAACAACTCCATTTGGCTCACTAACTTCACACACCATCAGGCTTCCAAGCAGCTCTCAAGGAAACTCAGTTTTCACACTCTATGCTTAGTGCTCTTTGTGTGCCTAGGACTGAAATGAAGCTTGGTCAGCATTCCACACAAACAAATGCTCCACATGCGGGTTCCACATGCGGGTTTCACATGCCACCAACTCCACATTCACAGGCAACTTCAGCGCCACAGCCGTTTTCAGATAGCCCTCAATGCAAAGGCTCTAGACGCAAATATTGGTGTGAGAGCTAATTCAATCAAGGAAACACTGCATGTTGGTGAAGGGCATATTGAAGAAGGATCAGCCGAGTGGTTCCTGTGGGAGAACAACTCCATTTGGATCACTAACTTCACACACCATCAGGCTTCCAAGCAGCTCTCAAGGAAACTCAGTTTTCACACTCTATGCTTAGTGCCCTTTGTATGCCTAGGACTGAAATGAAGCTTGGTCAGCATCCCACACAAACCAATGCTCCACATGCGGGTTTCACATGCCACCAACTCCACATTCACAGGCAACTTCAGCGCCACAGCCGTTTTCAGATAGCCCTCAATGCAAAGGCTCTAGACGCAAATATTGGTGTGAGAGCTAATTCAATCATGGAAACACTGCATGTGGGTGAAGGGCATATTGAAGAAGGATCAGCCGAGTGGTTCTTGTGGGAGAACAACTCCATTTGGCTCACTAACTTCACACACCATCAGGCTTCCAAGCAGCTCTCAAGGAAACTCAGTTTTCACACTCTATGCTTAGTGCCCTTTGTGTGCCTAGGACTGAAATGAAGCTTGGTCAGCATCCCACACAAACAAATGCTGCACATGCGGGTTTCACATGCCACCAACTCCACATTCACAGGCAACTTCAGCGCCACAGCCGTCTTCAGATAGACCTCAATGCAAAGGCTCTAGACGCAAATATTGGTAGGAGAGCTAATTCAATCAAGGAAACACTGCATGTTGGTGAAGGGCATATTGAAGAAGGATCAGCCCAGTGGTTCTTGTGGGAGAACAACTCCATTTGGCTCACTAACTTCACACACCATCAGGCTTCCAAGCAGCTCTCAAGGAAACTCAGTTTTCACACTCTATGCTTACTGCCCTTTGAGTTCATTATCTAGGAATGAACCTGGTAGAGCATCCCACACAAACGAATGCTCCACATGCGGGTTTCACATGCCACCAACTCCACATTCACAGGCAACTTCAGCGCCACAGCCGTTTTCAGATAGCCCTCAATGCAAAGGCTCTAGATGCAAATATTGGTGTGAGAGCTAATTCAATCAAGGAAACACTGCATGTTGGTGAAGGGCATATTGAAGAAGGATCAGCCGAGTGGTTCTTGTGGGAGAACAACTCCATTTGGTTCACTAACTTCACACACCATCAGGCTTCCAAGCAGCTCTCAAGGAAACTCAGTTTTCACACTCTATGCTTAGTGCCCTTTGTGTGCCTAGGACTGAAATGAACCTGGTAGAGCATCCCACACAAACGAATGCTCCACATGCGGGTTTCACATGCCACCAACTCCACATTCACAGGCAACTTCAGCGCCACAGCCGTTTTCAGATAGCCCTCAATGCAAAGGCTCTAGACGCAAATATTGGTGTGAGAGCTAATTCAATCAAGGAAACACTGCATGTTGGTGAAGGGCATATTGAAGAAGGATCAGCCGAGTGGTTCTTGTGGGAGAACAACTCCATTTGGCTCACTAACTTCACACACCATCAGGCTTCCAAGCAGCTCTCAAGGAAACTCAGTTTTCACACTCTATGCTTAGTGCTCTTTGTGTGCCTAGGACTGAAATGAAGCTTGGTCAGCATCCCACACAAACGAATGCTCCACATGCGGGTTTCACATGCCACCAACTCCACATTCACAGGCAACTTCAGCGCCACAGCCGTTTTCAGATAGCCCTCAATGCAAAGGCTCTAGACGCAAATATTGGTGTGAGAGCTAATTCAATCAAGGAAACACTGCATGTTGGTGAAGGGCATATTGAAGAAGGATCAGCCGAGTGGTTCTTGTGGGAGAACAACTCCATTTGGCTCACTAACTTCACACACCATCAGGCTTCCAAGCAGCTCTCAAGGAAACTCAGTTTTCACACTCTATGCTTAGTGCTCTTTGTGTGCCTAGGACTGAAATGAAGCTTGGTCAGCATCCCACACAAACGAATGCTCCACATGCGGGTTTCACATGCCACCAACTCCACATTCACAGGCAACTTCAGCGCCACAGCCGTTTTCAGATAGCCCTCAATGCAAAGGCTCTAGACGCAAATATTGATGTGAGAGCTAATTCAATCAAGGAAACACTGCATGTTGGTGAAGGGCATATTGAAGAAGGATCAGCCGAGTGGTTCTTGTGGGAGAACAACTCCATTTGGCTCACTAACTTCACACACCAGCAGGCTTCCAAGCAGCTCTCAAGGAAACTCAGTTTTCACACTCTATGCTTAGTGACCTTTGAGTGCATTATCTAGGAATGAATCTGGTAGAGCACCCCACACAAACGAATGCTCCACTTGCGGGTTTCACATGCCACCAACTCCACATTCACAGGCAACTTCAGCGCCACAGCCGTTTTCAGATAGCCCTCAATGCAAAGGCTCTAGACGGAAATATTGGTGTGAGAGCTAATTCAATCAAGGAAACACTGCATGTTGGTGAAGGGCATATTGAAGAAGGATCAGCTGAGTGTTTCTTGTGGGAGAACAACTCCATTTGGCTCACTAACTTCACACACCATCAGGCTTCCAAGCAGCTCTCAAGGAAACTCAGTTTTCACACTCTATGCTTAGTGCCCTTTGCATGGCTAGCACTGAAATGAACCTGGTAGAGCATCCCACACAAACGAATGCTCCACATGCGGGTTTCACATGCCACCAACTCCACATTCACAGGCAACTTCAGCGCCACAGCCCTTTTCAGATAGCCCTCAATGCAAAGGCTCTAGACGCAAATATTGGTGTGAGAGCTAATTCAATCAAGGAAACACTGCATGTTGGTGAAGGGCATATTGAAGAAGGATCAGCCGAGTGGTTCTTGTGGGAGAACAACTCCATTTGGCTCACTAACTTCACACACCATCAGGCTTCCAAGCAGCTCTCAAGGAAACTCAGTTTTCACACTCTATGCTTAGTGACCTTTGAGTGCATTATCTAGGAATGAATCTGGTAGAGCACCCCACACAAACGAATGCTCCACTTGCGGGTTTCACATGCCACCAACTCCACATTCACAGGCAACTTCAGCGCCACAGCCGTTTTCAGATAGCCCTCAATGCAAAGGCTCTAGACGGAAATATTGGTGTGAGAGCTAATTCAATCAAGGAAACACTGCATGTTGGTGAAGGGCATATTGAAGAAGGATCAGCTGAGTGTTTCTTGTGGGAGAACAACTCCATTTGGCTCACTAACTTCACACACCATCAGGCTTCCAAGCAGCTCTCAAGGAAACTCAGTTTTCACACTCTATGCTTAGTGCCCTTTGCATGGCTAGCACTGAAATGAACCTGGTAGAGCATCCCACACAAACGAATGCTCCACATGCGGGTTTCACATGCCACCAACTCCACATTCACAGGCAACTTCAGCGCCACAGCCCTTTTCAGATAGCCCTCAATGCAAAGGCTCTAGACGCAAATATTGGTGTGAGAGCTAATTCAATCAAGGAAACACTGCATGTTGGTGAAGGGCATATTGAAGAAGGATCAGCCGAGTGGTTCTTGTGGGAGAACAACTCCATTTGGCTCACTAACTTCACACACCATCAGGCTTCCAAGCAGCTCTCAAGGAAACTCAGTTTTCACACTCTATGTTTAGTGCTCTTTGTGTGCCTAGGACTGAAATGAAGCTTGGTCAGCATTCCACACAAACAAATGCTCCACATGCGGGTTTCACATGCCACCAACTCCACATTCACAGGCAACTTCAGCGCCACAGCCGTTTTCAGATAGCCCTCAATGCAAAGGCTCTAGACGCAAATATTGGTGTGAGAGCTAATTCAATCAAGGAAACACTGCATGTTGGTGAAGGGCATATTGAAGAAGGATCAGCCGAGTGGTTCTTGTGGGAGAACAACTCCATTTGGCTCACTAACTTCACACACCATGAGGCTTCCAAGCAGCTCTCAAGGAAACTCAGTTTTCACACTCTATGCTTAGTGCCCTTTGTATGCCTAGGACTGAAATGAAGCTTGGTCAGCATCAGACACAAACCAATGCTCCACATGCGGGTTTCACATGCCACCAACTCCACATTCACAGGCAACTTCAGCGCCACAGCCGTTTTCAGATAGCCCTCAATGCAAAGGCTCTAGACGCAAATATTGGTGTGAGAGCTAATTCAATCATGGAAACACTGCATGTTGGTGAAGGGCATATTGAAGAAGGATCAGCCGAGTGGTTCTTGTGGGAGAACAACTCCATTTGGCTCACTAACTTCACACCTCATCAGGCTTCCAAGCAGCTCTCAAGGAAACTCAGTTTTCACACTCTATGCTTAGTGCCCTTTGAGTGTATTATCTAGGAATGAACCTGGTAGAGCATCCCACACAAACGAATGCTCCACATGCGGGTTTCACATGCCACCAACTCCACATTCACAGGCAACTTCAGCGCCACAGCCGTTTTCAGATAGCCCTCAATGCAAAGGCTCTAGACGCAAATATTGGTGTGAGAGCTAATTCAATCAAGGAAACACTGCATGTTGGTGAAGGGCATATTGAAGAAGGATCAGCCGAGTGGTTCTTATGGGAGAACAACTCCATTTGGCTCACTAACTTCACACACCATCAGGATTCCAAGCAGCTCTCAAGGAAACTCAGTTTTCACACTCTATGCTTAGTGCTCTTTGTGTGCCTAGGACTGAAATGAAGCTTGGTCAGCATTCCACACAAACGAATGCTCCACATGCGGGTTTCACATGCCACCAACTCCACATTCACAGGCAACTTCAGCGCCACAGCCGTTTTCAGATAGCCCTCAATGCAAAGGCTCTAGATGCAAATATTGGTGTGAGAGCTAATTCAATCAAGGAAACACTGCATGTTGGTGAAGGGCATATTGAAGAAGGATCAACCGAGTGGTTCTTGTGGGAGAACAACTCCATTTGGCTCACTAACTTCACACACCATCAGGCTTCCAAGCAGCTCTCAAGGAAACTCAGTTTTCACACTCTATGCTTAGTGCCCTTTGTATGCCTAGGACTGAAATGAAGCTTGGTCAGCATCCCACACAAACGAATGCTCCACATGCGGGTTTCACATGCCACCAACTCCACATTCACAGGCAACTTCAGCGCCACAGCCGTTTTCAGATAGCCCACAATGCAAAGGCTCTAGACGCAAATATTGGTGTGAGAGCTAATTCAATCAAGGAAACACTGCATGTTGGTGAAGGGCATATTGAAGAAGGATCAGCCGAGTGGTTCTTGTGGGAGAACAACTCCATTTGGCTCACTAACTTCACATACCATCATGCTTCCAAGCAGCTCTCAAGGAAACTCAGTTTTCACACTCTATGCTTAGTGCCCTTTGAGTGCATTATCTAGGAATGAACCTGGTAGAGCATCCCACACAAACGAATGCTCCACATGCGGGTTTCACATGCCACCAACTCCACATTCACAGGCAACTTCAGCGCCACAGCCGTTTTCAGATAGCCCACAATGCAAAGGCTCTAGACGCAAATATTGTTGTGAGAGCTAATACAATCAAGGAAACACTGCATGTTGGTGAAGGGCATATTGAAGAAGGATCAGCCGAGTGGTTCTTGTGGGAGAACAACTCCATTTGGCTCACTAACTTCACACACCATTAGGCTTCCAAGCAGCTCTCAAGGAAACTCAGTTTTCACACTCTATGCTTAGTGCCCTTTGAGTGCATTATCTAGGAATGAACCTGGTAGAGCATCCCACACAAACGAATGCTCCACATGCGGGTTTCACATGCCACCAACTCCACATTCACAGGCAACTTCAGCGCCACAGCCGTTTTCAGATAGCCCTCAATGCAAAGGCTCTAGACGCAAATATTGGTGTGAGAGCTAATTCAGTCAAGGAAACACTGCATGTTGGTGAAGGGCATATTGAAGAAGGATCAGCCGAGTGGTTCTTGTGGGAGAACAACTCCATTTGGCTCACTAACTTCACACACCATCAGGCTTCCAAGCAGCTCTCAAGGAAACTCAGTTTTCACACTCTATGCTTAGTGCTCTTTGTGTGCCTAGGACTGAAATGAAGCTTGGTCAGCATCCCACACAAACCAATGTTCCACATGCGGGTTTCACATGCCACCAACTCCACATTCACAGGCAACTTCAGCGATACAGCCGTTTTCAGATAGCCCTCAATGCAAAGGCTCTAGACGCAAATATTGGTGTGAGAGCTAATTCAATCAAGGAAACACTGCATGTTGGTGAAGGGCATATTGAAGAAGGATCAGCCGAGTGGTTCTTGTGGGAGAACAACTCCATTTGGCTCACTAACTTCACACACCATCAGGCTTCCAAGCAGCTCTCAAGGAAACTCAGTTTTCACACTCTATGCTTAGTGCCCTTTGAGTGCATTATCTAGGAATGAACTTGGTAGAGCATCCCACACAAACGAATGCTCCACATGCGGGTTTCACATGCCACCAACCCCACATTCACAGGCAACTTCAGCGCCACAGCCGTTTTCAGATAGCCCTCAATGCAAAGGCTCTAGACTCAAATATTGGTGTGAGAGCTAATTCAATCAAGGAAACACTGCATGTTGGTGAAGGGCATATTGAAGAAGGATCAGCCGAGTGGTTCTTGTGGGAGAACAACTCCATTTGGCTCACTAACTTCACACACCATCAGGCTTCCAAGCAGCTCTCAAGGAAACTCAGTTTTCACACTCTATGCTTAGTGCCCTTTGAGTGCATTATCTAGGAATGAATCTGGTAGAGCATCCCACACAAACGAATGCTCCACATGCGGGTTTCACATGCCACCAACTCCACATTCACAGGCAACTTCAGCGCCACAGCCGTTTTCAGATAGCCCTCAATGCAAAGGCTCTAGACGCAAATATTGGTGTGAGAGCTAATTCAATCAAGGAAACACTGCATGTTGGTGAAGGGCATATTGAAGAAGGATCAGCCGAGTGGTTCTTGTGGGAGAACAACTCCATTTGGCTCACTAACTTCACACACCATCAGGCTTCCAAGCAGCTCTCAAGGAAACTCAGTTTTCACACTCTATGCCTAGTGCTCTTTGTGTGCCTAGGACTGAAATGAAGCTTGGTCAGCATCCCACACAAACAAATGCTCCACATGCGGGTTTCACATGCCACCAACTCCACATTCACAGGCAACTTCAGCGCCACAGCCCTTTTCAGATAGCCCTCAATGCGAAGGCTCTAGACGCAAATATTGGTGTGAGAGCTAATTCAATCAAGGAAACACTGCATGTTGGTGAAGGGCATATTGAAGAAGGATCAGCCGAGTGGTTCTTGTGGGAGAACAACTCCATTTGGCTCACTAACTTCACACACCATCAGGCTTCCAAGCAGCTCTCAAGGAAACTCAGTTTTCACACTCTATGCTTAGTGCCCTTTGCATGCCTAGGACTGAAATGAAGCTTGGTCAGCATCCCACACAAACCAATGCTCCACATGCGGGTTTCACATGCCACCAACTCCACATTCACAGGCAACTTCAGCGCCACAGCCGTTTTCAGATAGCCCTCAATGCAAAGGCTCTAGACGCAAATATTGGTGTGAGAGCTAATTCAATCAAGGAAACACTGCATGTTGGTGAAGGGCATATTGAAGAAGGATCAGCCGAGTGGTTCTTGTGGGAGAACAACTCCATTTGGCTCACTAACTTCACACACCATCAGGCTTCCAAGCAGCTCTCAAGGAAACTCAGTTTTCACACTCTATGCTTAGTGCCCTTTGAGTGCATTATTTAGGAATGAACCTGGTAGAGCATCCCACACAAACGAATGCTCCACATGCGGGTTTCACATGCCACCAACTCCACATTCACAGGCAAGTTCAGCGCCACAGCCGTTTTCAGATAGCCCTCAATGCAAAGGCTCTAGACGCAAATATTGGTGTGAGAGCTAATTCAATCAAGGAAACACTGCATGTTGGTGAAGGGCATATTGAAGAAGGATCAGCCGAGTGGTTCTTGTGGGAGAACAACTCCATTTGGCTCACTAACTTCACACACCACCAGGCTTCCAAGCAGCTCTCAAGGAAACTCAGTTTTCACACTCTATGCTTAGTGCTCTTTGAGTGCATTATCTAGGAATGAACTTGGTAGAGCATCCCACACAAACGAATGCTCCACATGCGGGTTTCACATGCCACCAACCCCACATTCACAGGCAACTTCAGCGCCACAGCCGTTTTCAGATAGCCCTCAATGCAAAGGCTCTAGACGCAAATATTGGTGTGAGAGCTAATTCAATCAAGGAAACACTGCATGTTGGTGAAGGGCATATTGAAGAAGGATCAGCCGAGTGGTTCTTGTGGGAGAACAACTCCATTTGGCTCACTAACTTCACTCACCATCAGGCTTCCAAGCAGCTCTCAAGGAAACTCAGTTTTCACACTCTATGCTTAGTGCCCTTTGTGTGCCTAGGACTGAAATGAAGCTTGGTCAGCATCCCACACAAACGAATGCTCCACATGCGGGTTTCACATGCCACCAACTCCACATTCACAGGCAACTTCAGCGCCACAGCCCTTTTCAGATAGCCCTCAATGCAAAGGCTCTAGACGCAAATATTGGTGTGAGAGCTAATTCAATCAAGGAAACACTGCATGTTGGTGAAGGGCATATTGAAGAAGGATCAGCCGAGTGGTTCTTGTGGGAGAACAACTCCATTTGGCTCACTAACTTCACACACCACCAGGCTTCCAAGCAGCTCTCAAGGAAACTCAGTTTTCACACTCTATGCTTAGTGCCCTTTGAGTGCATTATCTAGGAATGAACCTGGTAGAGCATCCCACACAAACGAATGCTCCACATGCGGGTTTCACATGCCACCAACTCCACATTCACAGGCAACTTCAGCGCCACAGCCCTTTTCAGATAGCCCTCAATGCAAAGGCTCTAGACGCAAATATTGGTGTGAGAGCTAATTCAATCAAGGAAACACTGCATGTTGGTGAAGGGCATATTGAAGAAGGATCAGCCGAGTGGTTCTTGTGGGAGAACAACTCCATTTGGCTCACTAACTTCACACACCATCAGGCTTCCAAGCAGCTCTCAAGGAAACTCAGTTTTCACACTCTATGCTTAGTGCTCTTTGAGTGCATTATCTAGGAATGAACTTGGTAGAGCATCCCACACAAACGAATGCTCCACATGCGGGTTTCACATGCCACCAACCCCACATTCACAGGCAACTTCAGCGCCACAGCCGTTTTCAGATAGCCCTCAATGCAAAGGCTCTAGACGCAAATATTGGTGTGAGAGCTAATTCAATCAAGGAAACACTGCATGTTGGTGAAGGGCATATTGAAGAAGGATCAGCCGAGTGGTTCTTGTGGGAGAACAACTCCATTTGGCTCACTAACTTCACACACCATCAGGCTTCCAAGCAGCTCTCAAGGAAACTCAGTTTTCACACTCTATGCTTAGTGCCCTTTGAGTGCATTATCTAGGAATGAACCTGGTAGAGCATCCCACACAAACGAATGCTCCACATGCGGGTTTCACATGCCACCAACCCCACATTCACAGGAAACTTCAGCGCCACAGCCGTTTTCAGATAGCCCACAATGCAAAGGCTCTAGACTCAAATATTGGTGTGAGAGCTAATTCAATCAAGGAAACACTGCATGTTGGTGAAGGGCATATTGAAGAAGGATCAGCAGAGTGGTTCTTGTGGGAGAACAACTCCATTTGTCTCACTAACTTCACACACCATCAGGCTTCCAAGCAGCTCTCAAGGAAACTCAGTTTTCACACTCTATGCTTAGTGCCCTTTGCATGGCTAGCACTGAAATGAATCTGGTAGAGCATCCCACACAAACGAATGCTCCACTTGCGGGTTTCACATGCCACCAACTCCACATTCACAGGCAACTTCAGCGATACAGCCGTTTTCAGATAGCCCTCAATGCAAAGGCTCTAGACGCAAATATTGGTGTGAGAGCTAATTCAATCAAGGAAACACTGCATGTTGGTGAAGGGCATATTGAAGAAGGATCAGCCGAGTGGTTCTTGTGGGAGAACAACTCCATTTGGCTCACTAACTTCACACCTCATCAGGCTTCCAAGCATCTCTCAAGGAAACTCAGTTTTCACACTCTATGCTTAGTGCCCTTTGAGTGCATTATCTAGGAATGAATTTGGTAGAGCATCCCACACAAACGAATGCTCCACATGCGGGTTTCACATGCCACCAACCCCACATTCACAGGAAACTTCAGCGCCACAGCCGTTTTCAGATAGCCCTCAATGCAAAGGCTCTAGACGCAAATATTGGTGTGAGAGCTAATTCAATCAAGGAAACACTGCATGTTGGTGAAGGGCATATTGAAGAAGGATCAGCCGAGTGGTTCTTGTGGGAGAAAAACTCCATTTGGATCACTAACTTCACACCCCATCAGGCTTCCAAGCAGCTCTCAAGGAAACTCAGTTTTCACACTCTATGCTTAGTGCCCTTTGCATGGCTAGCACTGAAATGAACTTGGTAGCGCATCCCACACAAACGAATGCTCCACATGCGGATTTCACATGCCACCAACTCCACATTCACAGGCAACTTCAGCGCCACAGCCCTTTTCAGATAGTTCTCAATGCAAAGGCTCTAGACACAAATATTGGTGTGAGAGCTAATTCAATCAAGGAAACACTGCATGTTGGTGAAGGGCATATTGAAGAAGGATCAGCCGAGTGGTTCTTGTGGGAGAACAACTCCATTTGGCTCACTAACTTCACACCCCATCAGGCTTGCAAGCAGCTCTCAAGGAAACTCAGTTTTCACACTCTATGCTTAGTGCCCTTTGAGTGCATTATCTAGGAATGAATTTGGTAGAGCATCCCACACAAACGAATGCTCCAAATGCGGGTTTCACATGCCACCAACCCCACATTCACAGGAAACTTCAGCGCCACAGCCGTTTTCAGATACCCCTCAATGCAAAGGCTCTAGACGCAAATATTGGTGTGAGAGCTAATTCAATCAAGGAAACACTGCATGTTGGTGAAGGGCATATTGAAGAAGGATCAGCCGAGTGGTTCTTGTGGGAGAACAACTCCATTTGGCTCACTAACTTCACACACCATCAGGCTTCCAAGCAGCTCTCAAGGAAACTCAGTTTTCACACTCTATGCTTAGTGCCCTTTGAGTGCATTATCTAGGAATGAATCTGGTAGAGCATCCCACACAAACGAATGCTCCACATGCGGGTTTCACATGCCACCAACTCCACATTCACAGGCAACTTCAGCGCCACAGCCGTTTTCAGATAGCCCTCAATGCAAAGGCTCTAGACGCAAATATTGGTGTGAGAGCTAATTCAATCAAGGAAACACTGCATGTTGGTGAAGGGCATATTGAAGAAGGATCAGCCGAGTGGTTCTTGTGGGAGAACAACTCCATTTGGCTCACTAACTTCACACACCATCAGGCTTCCAAGCAGCTCTCAAGGAAACTCAGTTTTCACACTCTATGCTTAGTGCCCTTTGCATGGCTAGCACTGAAATGAACTTGGTAGAGCATCCCACACAAACGAATGCTCCACATGCGGGTTTCACATGCCACCAACTCCACATTCACAGGCAACTTCAGCGCCACAGCCGTTTTCAGATAGCCCTCAATGCAAAGGCTCTAGACGCAAATATTGGTGTGAGAGCTAATTCAATCAAGGAAACACTGCATGTTGGTGAAGGGCATATTGAAGAAGGATCATCCGAGTGGTTCTTGTGGGAGAACAACTCCATTTGGCTCACTAACTTCACACACCATCACTCTTCCAAGCAGCTCTCAAGGAAACTCAGTTTTCACACTCTATGCTTAGTGCCCTTTGAGTGCATTATCTAGGAATGAATCTGGTAGAGCATCGCACACAAACGGATGCTCCACATGCGGGTTTCACATGCCACCAACTCCACATTCACAGGCAACTTCAGCGCCACAGCCGTTTTCAGATAGCCCTCAATGCAAAGGCTCTAGACGCAAATATTGGTGTGAGAGCTAATTCAATCAAGGAAACACTGCATGTTGGTGAAGGGCATATTGAAGAAGGATCAGCCGAGTGGTTCTTGTGGGAGAACAACTCCATTTGGCTCACTAACTTCACACACCATCAGGCTTCCAAGCAGCTCTCAAGGAAACTCAGTTTTCACACTCTATGCTTAGTGCCCTTTGCATGGCTAGCACTGAAATGAACTTGGTAGCGCATCCCACACAAACGAATGCTCCACATGCGGGTTTCACATGCCACCAACTCCACATTCACAGGCAACTTCAGCGCCACAGCCCTTTTCAGATAGCCCTCAATGCAAAGGCTCTAGACGCAAATATTGGTGTGAGAGCTAATTCAATCAAGGAAACACTGCATGTTGGTGAAGGGCATATTGAAGAAGGATCAGCCGAGTGGTTCTTGTGGGAGAACAACTCCATTTGGCTCACTAACTTCACACCCCATCAGGCTTGCAAGCAGCTCTCAAGGAAACTCAGTTTTCACACTCTATGCTTAGTGCCCTTTGAGTGCATTATCTAGGAATGAATCTGGTAGAGCATCCCACACAAACGAATGCTCCACATGCGGGTTTCACATGCCACCAACTCCACATTCACAGGCAACTTCAGCGCCACAGCCGTTTTCAGATAGCCCTCAATGCAAAGGCTCTAGACGCAAATATTGGTGTGAGAGCTAATTCAATCAAGGAAACACTGCATGTTGGTGAAGGGCATATTGAAGAAGGATCAGCCGAGTGGTTCTTGTGGGAGAACAACTCCATTTGGCTCACTAACTTCACACACCATCAGGCTTCCAAGCAGCTCTCAAGGAAACTCAGTTTTCACACTCTATGCTTAGTGCCCTTTGCATGGCTAGCACTGAAATGAACTTGGTAGAGCATCCCACACAAACGAATGCTCCACATGCGGGTTTCACATGCCACCAACTCCACATTCACAGGCAACTTCAGCGCCACAGCCGTTTTCAGATAGCCCTCAATGCAAAGGCTCTAGACGCAAATATTGGTGTGAGAGCTAATTCAATCAAGGAAACACTGCATGTTGGTGAAGGGCATATTGAAGAAGGATCATCCAAGTGGTTCTTGTGGGAGAACAACTCCATTTGGCTCACTAACTTCACACACCATCACTCTTCCAAGCAGCTCTCAAGGAAACTCAGTTTTCACACTCTATGCTTAGTGCCCTTTGAGTGCATTATCTAGGAATGAATCTGGTAGAGCATCGCACACAAACGAATGCTCCACATGCGGGTTTCACATGCCACCAACTCCACATTCACAGGCAACTTCAGCGCCACAGCCCTTTTCAGATAGCCCTCAATGCAAAGGCTCTAGACGCAAATATTGGTGTGAGAGCTAATTCAATCAAGGAAACACTGCATGTTGGTGAAGGGCATATTGAAGAAGGATCAGCCGAGTGGTTCTTGTGGGAGAACAACTCCATTTGGCTCACTAACTTCACACACCATCAGGCTTCCAAGCAGCTCTCAAGGAAACTCAGTTTTCACACTCTATGCTTAGTGCCCTTTGCATGGCTAGCACTGAAATGAATCTGGTAGAGCATCCCACACAAACGAATGCTCCACATGCGGGTTTCACATGCCACCAACTCCACATTCACAGGCAACTTCAGCGCCACAGCCGTTTTCAGATAGCCCTCAATGCAAAGGCTCTAGACGCAAATATTGGTGTGAGAGCTAATTCAATCAAGGAAACACTGCATGTTGGTGAAGGGCATATTGAAGAAGGATCAGCCGAGTGGTTCTTGTGGCAGAACAACTCCATTTGGCTCACTAACTTGACACACCATCAGGCTTCAAAGCAGCTCTCAAGGAAACTCAGTTTTCACACTCTATGCTTAGTGCCCTTTGTGTGCCTAGGACTGAAATGAAGCTTGGTCAGCATCCCACACAAACGAATGCTCCACATGCGGGTTTCACATGCCACCAACTCCACATTCACAGGCAACTTCAGCGCCACAGCCGTTTTCAGATAGCCCTCAATGCAAAGGCTCTAGACGCAAATATTGGTGTGAGAGCTAATTCAATCAAGGAAACACTGCATGTTGGTGAAGGGCATATTGAAGAAGGATCAGCCGAGTGGTTCTTGTGGGAGAACAACTCCATTTGGCTCACTAACTTCACACACCACCAGGCTTCCAAGCAGCTCTCAAGGAAACTCAGTTTTCACACTCTATGCTTAGTGCCCTTTGAGTGCATTATCTAGGAATGAACCTGGTAGAGCATCCCACACAAACCAATGCTCCACATGCGGGTTTCACATGCCACCAACTCCACATTCACAGGCAACTTCAGCGCCACAGCCCTTTTCAGATAGCCCTCAATGCAAAGGCTCTAGACGCAAATATTGGTGTGAGAGCTAATTCAATCAAGGAAACACTGCATGTTGGTGAAGGGCATATTGAAGAAGGATCAGCCGAGTGGTTCTTGTGGGAGAACAACTCCATTTGGCTCACTAACTTCACACAATATCAGGCTTCCAAGCAGCTCTCAAGGAAACTCAGTTTTCACACTCTATGCTTAGTGCTCTTTGAGTGCATTATCTAGGAATGAACTTGGTAGAGCATCCCACACAAACCAATGCTCCACATGCGGGTTTCACATGCCACCAACTCCACATTCACAGGCAACTTCAGCGCCACAGCCATTTTCAGATAGCCCTCAATGCAAAGGCTCTAGACGCAAATATTGGTGTGAGAGCTAATTCAATCAAGGAAACACTGCATGTTGGTGAAGGGCATATTGAAGAAGGATCAGCCGAGTGGTTCTTGTGGGAGAACAACTCCATTTGGCTCACTAACTTCACACACCATCAGGCTTCCAAGCAGCTCTCAAGGAAACTCAGTTTTCACACTCTATGCTTAGTGCTCTTTGAGTGCATTATCTAGGAATGAACTTGGTAGAGCATCCCACACAAACGAATGCTCCACATGCGGGTTTCACATGCCACCAACCCCACATTCACAGGCAACTTCAGCGCCACAGCCGTTTTCAGATAGCCCTCAATGCAAAGGCTCTAGACGCAAATATTGGTGTGAGAGCTAATTCAATCAAGGAAACACTGCATGTTGGTGAAGGGCATATTGAAGAAGGATCAGCCGAGTGGTTCTTGTGGGAGAACAACTCCATTTGGCTCACTAACTTCACACACCATCAGGCTTCCAAGCAGCTCTCAAGGAAACTCAGTTTTCACACTCTATGCTTAGTGCCCTTTGAGTGCATTATCTAGGAATGAACCTGGTAGAGCATCCCACACAAACGAATGCTCCACATGCGGGTTTCACATGCCACCAACTCCACATTCACAGGCAACTTCAGCGCCACAGCCGTTTTCAGATAGCCCACAATGCAAAGGCTCTAGACTCAAATATTGGTGTGAGAGCTAATTCAATCAAGGAAACACTGCATGTTGGTGAAGGGCATATTGAAGAAGGATCAGCAGAGTGGTTCTTGTGGGAGAACAACTCCATTTGTCTCACTACCTTCACACACCATCAGGCTTCCAAGCAGCTCTCAAGGAAACTCAGTTTTCACACTCTATGCTTAGTGCCCTTTGCATGGCTAGCACTGAAATGAATCTGGTAGAGCATCCCACACAAACGAATGCTCCACTTGCGGGTTTCACATGCCACCAACTCCACATTCACAGGCAACTTCAGCGATACAGCCGTTTTCAGATAGCCCTCAATGCAAAGGCTCTAGACGCAAATATTGGTGTGAGAGCTAATTCAATCAAGGAAACACTGCATGTTGGTGAAGGGCATATTGAAGAAGGATCAGCCGAGTGGTTCTTGTGGGAGAACAACTCCATTTGGCTCACTAACTTCACACCTCATCAGGCTTCCAAGCATCTCTCAAGGAAACTCAGTTTTCACACTCTATGCTTAGTGCCCTTTGAGTGCATTATCTGGGAATGAATTTGGTAGAGCATCCCACACAAACGAATGCTCCACATGCGGGTTTCAAATGCCACCAACCCCACATTCACAGGAAACTTCAGCGCCACAGCCGTTTTCAGATAGCCCTCAATGCAAAGGCTCTAGACGCAAATATTGGTGTGAGAGCTAATTCAATCAAGGAAACACTGCATGTTGGTGAAGGGCATATTGAAGAAGGATCAGCCGAGTGGTTCTTGTGGGAGAACAACTCCATTTGGATCACTAACTTCACACACCATCAGGCTTCCAAGCAGCTCTCAAGGAAACTCAGTTTTCACACTCTATGCTTAGTGCCCTTTGCATGGCTAGCACTGAAATGAACTTGGTAGAGCATCCCACACAAACGAATGCTCCACATGCGGGTTTCACATGCCACCAACTCCACATTCACAGGCAACTTCAGCGCCACAGCCCTTTTCAGATAGCCCTCAATGCAAAGGCTCTAGACGCAAATATTGGTGTGAGAGCTAATTCAATCAAGGAAACACTGCATGTTGGTGAAGGGCATATTGAAGAAGGATCAGCCGAGTGTTTCTTGTGGGAGAACAACTCCATTTGGCTCACTAACTTCACACCCCATCAGGCTTCCAAGCAGCTCTCAAGGAAACTCAGTTTTCACACTCTATGCTTAGTGCCCTTTGCATGGCTAGCACTGAAATGAATCTGGTAGAGCATCCCACACAAACGAATGCTCCACATGCGGGTTTCACATGCCACCAACCCCACATTCACAGGCAACTTCAGCGCCACAGCCGTTTTCAGATAGCCCTCAATGCAAAGGCTCTAGACGCAAATATTGGTGTGAGAGCTAATTCAATCAAGGAAACACTGCATGTTGGTGAAGGGCATATTGAAGAAGGATCAGCCGAGTGGTTCTTGTGGGAGAACAACTCCATTTGGCTCACTAACTTCACACACCATCAGGCTTCCAAGCAGCTCTCAAGGAAACTCAGTTTTCACACTCTATGCTTAGTGCCCTTTGAGTGCATTATCTAGGAATGAACCTGGTAGAGCATCCCACACAAACCAATGCTCCACATGCGGGTTTCACATGCCACCAACTCCACATTCACAGGCAACTTCAGCGCCACAGCCGTTTTCAGATAGCCCTCAATGCAAAGGCTCTAGACTCAAATATTGGTGTGAGAGCTAATTCAATCAAGGAAACACTGCATGTTGGTGAAGGGCATATTTAAGAAGGATCAGCAGAGTGGTTCTTGTGGGAGAACAACTCCATTTGTCTCACTAACTTCACACACCATCAGGCTTCCAAGCAGCTCTCAAGGAAACTCAGTTTTCACACTCTATGCTTAGTGCCCTTTGCATGGCTAGCACTGAAATGAATCTGGTAGAGCATCCCACACAAACGAATGCTCCACATGCGGGTTTCACATGCCACCAACTCCACATTCACAGGCAACTTCAGCGATACAGCCGTTTTCAGATAGCCCACAATGCAAAGGCTCTAGACGCAAATATTGGTGTGAGAGCTAATTCAATCAAGGAAACACTGCATGTTGGTGAAGGGCATATTGAAGAAGGATCAGCCGAGTGGTTCTTGTGGGAGAACAACTCCATTTGGCTCACTAACTTCACACACCATCAGGCTTCCAAGCAGCTCTCAAGGAAACTCAGTTTTCACACTCTATGCTTAGTGCCCTTTGAGTGCATTATCTAGGAATGAATCTGGTAGAGCATCCCACACAAACGAATGCTCCACATGCGGGTTTCACATGCCACCAACTCCACATTCACAGGCAACTTCAGCGCCACAGCCGTTTTCAGATAGCCCTCAATGCAAAGGCTCTAGACGCAAATATTGGTGTGAGAGCTAATTCAATCAAGGAAACACTGCATGTTGGTGAAGGACATATTGAAGAAGGATCAGCAGAGTGGTTCTTGTGGGAGAACAACTCCATTTGTCTCTCTAACTTCATACACCATCAGGCTTCCAAGCAGCTCTCAAGGAAACTCAGTTTTCACACTCTATGCTTAGTGACCTTTGCATGGCTAGCACTGAAATGAATCTGGTAGAGCATCCCACACAAACGAATGCTCCACATGCGGGTTTCACATGCCACCAACTCCACATGCACAGGCAACTTCAGCGATACAGCCGTTTTCAGATAGCCCTCAATGCAAAGGCTCTAGACGCAAATATTGGTGTGAGAGCTAATTCAATCAAGGAAACACTGCATGTTGGTGAAGGGCATATTGAAGAAGGATCAGCCGAGTGGTTCTTGTGGGAGAACAACTCCATTTGGCTCACTAACTTCACACCTCATCAGGCTTCCAAGCAGCTCTCAAGGAAACTCAGTTTTCACACTCTATGCTTAGTGCCCTTTGAGTGCATTATTTAGGAATGAATTTGGTAGAGCATCCCACACAAACGAATGCTCCACATGCGGGTTTCACATGCCACCAACCCCAAATTCACAGGAAACTTCAGCGCCACAGCCGTTTTCAGATAGCCCTCAATGCAAAGGCTCTAGACGCAAATATTGGTGTGAGAGCTAATTCAATCAAGGAAACACTGCATGTTGGTGAAGGGCATATTGAAGAAGGATCAGCCGAGTGGTTCTTGTGGGAGAACAACTCCATTTGGATCACTAACTTCACACACCATCAGGCTTCCAAGCAGCTCTCAAGGAAACTCAGTTTTCACACTCTATGCTTAGTGCCCTTTGAGTGCATTATCTAGGAATGAATCTGGTAGAGCATCCCACACAAACGAATGCTCCACATGCGGGTTTCACATGCCACCAACTCCACATTCACAGGCAACTTCAGCGCCACAGCCGTTTTCAGATAGCCCTCAATGCAAAGGCTCTAGACGCAAATATTGGTGTGAGAGCTAATTCAATCAAGGAAACACTGCATGTTGGTGAAGGGCATATTGAAGAAGGATCAGCCGAGTGGTTCTTGTGGGAGAACAACTCCATTTGGATCACTAACTTCACACACCATCAGGCTTCCAAGCAGCTCTCAAGGAAACTCAGTTTTCACACTCTATGCTTAGTGCCCTTTGAGTGCATTATCTAGGAATGAATCTGGTAGAGCATCCCGCACAAACGAATGCTCCACATGCGGGTTTCACATGCCACCAACTCCACATGCACAGGCAACTTCAGCGCCACAGCCGTTTTCAGATAGCCCTCAATGCAAAGGCTCTAGACGCAAATATTGGTGTGAGAGCTAATTCAATCAAGGAAACACTGCATGTTGGTGAAGGGCATATTGAAGAAGGATCAGCCGAGTGGTTCTTGTGGGAGAACAACTCCATTTGGCTCACTAACTTCACACACCATCAGGCTTCCAAGCAGCTCTCAAGGAAACTCAGTTTTCACACTCTATGCTTAGTGCCCTTTGAGTGCATTATCTAGGAATGAACCTGGTAGAGCATCCCACACAAACGAATGCTCCACATGCGGGTTTCACATGCCACCAACTCCACATTCACAGGCAACTTCAGCGCCACAGCCGTTTTCAGATAGCCCTCAATGCAAAGGCTCTAGACGCAAATATTGGTGTGAGAGCTAATTCAATCAAGGAAACACTGCATGTTGGTGAAGGGCATATTGAAGAAGGATCAGCCGAGTGGTTCTTGTGGGAGAACAACTCCATTTGGCTCACTAACTTCACACACCATCAGGCTTCCAAGCAGCTCTCAAGGAAACTCAGTTTTCACACTCTATGCTTAGTGCCCTTTGCATGGCTAGCACTGAAATGAAGCTTGGTCAGCATCCCACACAAACCAATGCTCCACATGCGGGTTTCACATGCCACCAACTCCACATTCACAGGCAACTTCAGCGCCACAGCCGTTTTCAGATAGCCCTCAATGCAAAGGCTCTAGACGCAAATATTGGTGTGAGAGCTAATTCAATCAAGGAAACACTGCATGTTGGTGAAGGGCATATTGAAGAAGGATCAGCCGAGTGGTTCTTGTGGGAGAACAACTCCATTTGGCTCACTAACTTCACACACCATCAGGCTTCCAAGCAGCTCTCAAGGAAACTCAGTTTTCACGCTCTATGCTTAGTGCCCTTTGTGTGCGTAGGACTGAAATGAAGCTTGGTGAGCATCCCACATAAACGAATGCTCCACTTGCGGGTTTCACATGCCACCAACTCCACATTCACAGGCAACTTCAGCGCCACAGCCGTTTTCAGATAGCCCTCAATGCAAAGGCTCTAGACGCAAATATTGGTGTGAGAGCTAATTCAATCAAGGAAACACTGCATGTTGGTGAAGGGCATATTGAAGAAGGATCAGCCGAGTGGTTCTTGTGGGAGAACAACTCCATTTGGATCACTAACTTCACACACCATCAGGCTTCCAAGCAGCTCTCAAGGAAACTCAGTTTTCACACTCTATGCTTAGTGCCCTTTGCATGGCTAGCACTGAAATGAATCTGGTAGAGCATCCCACACAAACGGATGCTCCACATGCGGGTTTCACATGCCACCAACTCCACATTCGCAGGCAACTTCAGCGCCACAGCCGTTTTCAGATAGCCCTCAATGCAAAGGCCTTAGACGCAAATATTCGTGTGAGAGCTAATTCAATCAAGGAAACACTGCATGTTGGTGAAGGGCATATTGAAGAAGGATCAGCCGAGTGGTTCTTGTGGGAGAACAACTCCATTTGGCTCAGTAACTTCACACACCATCAGGCTTCCAAGCAGCTCTCAAGGAAACTCAGTTTTCACACTCTATGCTTAGTGCCCTTTGAGTGCATTATCTAGGAATGAACCTGGTAGAGCATCCCACACAAACGAATGCTCCACATGCGGGTTTCACATGCCACCAACTCCACATTCACAGGCAACTTCAGCGCCACAGCCGTTTTCAGATAGCCCTCAATGCAAAGGCTCTAGACGCAAATATTGGTGTGAGAGCTAATTCAATCAAGGAAACACTGCATGTTGGTGAAGGGCATATTGAAGAAGGATCAGCCGAGTGGTTCTTGTGGGAGAACAACTCCATTTGGCTCACTAACTTCACACACCATCAGGCTTCCAAGCAGCTCTCAAGGAAACTCAGTTTTCACACTCTATGCTTAGTGCCCTTTGTGTGCCTAGGACTGAAATGAAGCTTGGTCAGCATCCCACACAAACGAATGCTCCACATGCGGGTTTCACATGCCACCAACTCCACATTCACAGGCAACTTCAGCGCCACAGCCGTTTTCAGATAGCCCTCAATGCAAAGGCTCTAGACGCAAATATTGGTGTGAGAGCTAATTCAATCAAGGAAACACTGCATGTTGGTGAAGGGCATATTGAAGAAGGATCAGCCGAGTGGTTCTTGTGGGAGAACAACTCCATTTGGCTCACTAACTTCACACCTCATCAGGCTTCCAAGCAGCTCTCAAGGAAACTCAGTTTTCACACTCTATGCTTAGTGCCCTTTGAGTGCATTATTTAGGAATGAATTTGGTAGAGCATCCCACACAAACGAATGCTCCACATGCGGGTTTCACATGCCACCAACCCCAAATTCACAGGAAACTTCAGCGCCACAGCCGTTTTCAGATAGCCCTCAATGCAAAGGCTCTAGACGCAAATATTGGTGTGAGAGCTAATTCAATCAAGGAAACACTGCATGTTGGTGAAGGGCATATTGAAGAAGGATCAGCCGAGTGGTTCTTGTGGGAGAACAACTCCATTTGGATCACTAACTTCACACACCATCAGGCTTCCAAGCAGCTCTCAAGGAAACTCAGTTTTCACACTCTATGCTTAGTGCCCTTTGAGTGCATTATCTAGGAATGAATCTGGTAGAGCATCCCACACAAACGAATGCTCCACATGCGGGTTTCACATGCCACCAACTCCACATTCACAGGCAACTTCAGCGCCACAGCCGTTTTCAGATAGCCCTCAATGCAAAGGCTCTAGACGCAAATATTGGTGTGAGAGCTAATTCAATCAAGGAAACACTGCATGTTGGTGAAGGGCATATTGAAGAAGGATCAGCCGAGTGGTTCTTGTGGGAGAACAACTCCATTTGGATCACTAACTTCACACACCATCAGGCTTCCAAGCAGCTCTCAAGGAAACTCAGTTTTCACACTCTATGCTTAGTGCCCTTTGAGTGCATTATCTAGGAATGAATCTGGTAGAGCATCCCGCACAAACGAATGCTCCACATGCGGGTTTCACATGCCACCAACTCCACATGCACAGGCAACTTCAGCGCCACAGCCGTTTTCAGATAGCCCTCAATGCAAAGGCTCTAGACGCAAATATTGGTGTGAGAGCTAATTCAATCAAGGAAACACTGCATGTTGGTGAAGGGCATATTGAAGAAGGATCAGCCGAGTGGTTCTTGTGGGAGAACAACTCCATTTGGCTCACTAACTTCACACACCATCAGGCTTCCAAGCAGCTCTCAAGGAAACTCAGTTTTCACACTCTATGCTTAGTGCCCTTTGAGTGCATTATCTAGGAATGAACCTGGTAGAGCATCCCACACAAACGAATGCTCCACATGCGGGTTTCACATGCCACCAACTCCACATTCACAGGCAACTTCAGCGCCACAGCCGTTTTCAGATAGCCCTCAATGCAAAGGCTCTAGACGCAAATATTGGTGTGAGAGCTAATTCAATCAAGGAAACACTGCATGTTGGTGAAGGGCATATTGAAGAAGGATCAGCCGAGTGGTTCTTGTGGGAGAACAACTCCATTTGGCTCACTAACTTCACACACCATCAGGCTTCCAAGCAGCTCTCAAGGAAACTCAGTTTTCACACTCTATGCTTAGTGCCCTTTGCATGGCTAGCACTGAAATGAAGCTTGGTCAGCATCCCACACAAACCAATGCTCCACATGCGGGTTTCACATGCCACCAACTCCACATTCACAGGCAACTTCAGCGCCACAGCCGTTTTCAGATAGCCCTCAATGCAAAGGCTCTAGACGCAAATATTGGTGTGAGAGCTAATTCAATCAAGGAAACACTGCATGTTGGTGAAGGGCATATTGAAGAAGGATCAGCCGAGTGGTTCTTGTGGGAGAACAACTCCATTTGGCTCACTAACTTCACACACCATCAGGCTTCCAAGCAGCTCTCAAGGAAACTCAGTTTTCACGCTCTATGCTTAGTGCCCTTTGTGTGCGTAGGACTGAAATGAAGCTTGGTGAGCATCCCACATAAACGAATGCTCCACTTGCGGGTTTCACATGCCACCAACTCCACATTCACAGGCAACTTCAGCGCCACAGCCGTTTTCAGATAGCCCTCAATGCAAAGGCTCTAGACGCAAATATTGGTGTGAGAGCTAATTCAATCAAGGAAACACTGCATGTTGGTGAAGGGCATATTGAAGAAGGATCAGCCGAGTGGTTCTTGTGGGAGAACAACTCCATTTGGATCACTAACTTCACACACCATCAGGCTTCCAAGCAGCTCTCAAGGAAACTCAGTTTTCACACTCTATGCTTAGTGCCCTTTGCATGGCTAGCACTGAAATGAATCTGGTAGAGCATCCCACACAAACGGATGCTCCACATGCGGGTTTCACATGCCACCAACTCCACATTCGCAGGCAACTTCAGCGCCACAGCCGTTTTCAGATAGCCCTCAATGCAAAGGCCTTAGACGCAAATATTCGTGTGAGAGCTAATTCAATCAAGGAAACACTGCATGTTGGTGAAGGGCATATTGAAGAAGGATCAGCCGAGTGGTTCTTGTGGGAGAACAACTCCATTTGGCTCAGTAACTTCACACACCATCAGGCTTCCAAGCAGCTCTCAAGGAAACTCAGTTTTCACACTCTATGCTTAGTGCCCTTTGAGTGCATTATCTAGGAATGAACCTGGTAGAGCATCCCACACAAACGAATGCTCCACATGCGGGTTTCACATGCCACCAACTCCACATTCACAGGCAACTTCAGCGCCACAGCCGTTTTCAGATAGCCCTCAATGCAAAGGCTCTAGACGCAAATATTGGTGTGAGAGCTAATTCAATCAAGGAAACACTGCATGTTGGTGAAGGGCATATTGAAGAAGGATCAGCCGAGTGGTTCTTGTGGGAGAACAACTCCATTTGGCTCACTAACTTCACACACCATCAGGCTTCCAAGCAGCTCTCAAGGAAACTCAGTTTTCACACTCTATGCTTAGTGCCCTTTGTGTGCCTAGGACTGAAATGAAGCTTGGTCAGCATCCCACACAAACGAATGCTCCACATGCGGGTTTCACATGCCACCAACTCCACATTCACAGGCAACTTCAGCGCCACAGCCGTTTTCAGATAGCCCTCAATGCAAAGGCTCTAGACGCAAATATTGGTGTGAGAGCTAATTCAATCAAGGAAACACTGCATGTTGGTGAAGGGCATATTGAAGAAGGATCAGCCGAGTGGTTCTTGTGGGAGAACAACTCCATTTGGCTCACTAACTTCACACACCATCAGGCTTCCAAGCAGCTCTCAAGGAAACTCAGTTTTCACACTCTATGCTTAGTGCCCTTTGTGTGCCTAGGACTGAAATGAAGCTTGGTCAGCATCCCACACAAACCAATGCTCCACATGCGGGTTTCACATGCCACCAACTCCACATTCACAGGCAACTTCAGCGCCACAGCCCTTTTCAGATAGTTCTCAATGCAAAGGCTCTAGACGCAAATATTGGTGTGAGAGCTAATTCAATCAAGGAAACACTGCATGTTGGTGAAGGGCATATTGAAGAAGGATCAGCCGAGTGGTTCTTGTGGGAGAACAACTCCATTTGGCTCACTAACTTCACACACCATCAGGCTTCCAAGCAGCTCTCAAGGAAACTCAGTTTTCACACTCTATGCTTAGTGTCCTTTGAGTGCATTATCTAGGAATGAATCTGGTAGAGCATCCCACACAAACGAATGCTCCACATGCGGGTTTCACATGCCACCAACTCCACATTCACAGGCAAATTCAGCGCCACAGCCCTTTTCAGATAGCCCTCAATGCAAAGGCTCTAGACGCAAATATTGGTGTGAGAGCTAATTCAATCAAGGAAACACTGCATGTTGGTGAAGGGCATATTGAAGAAGGATCAGCCGAGTGGTTCTTGTGGGAGAACAACTCCATTTGGATCACTAACTTCACACACCATCAGGCTTCCAAGCAGCTCTCAAGGAAACTCAGTTTTCACACTCTTTGCTTAGTGCCCTTTGTATGCCTAGGACTGAAATGAAGCTTGGTCAGCATCCCACACAAACGAATGCTCCACATGCGGGTTTCACATGCCACCAACTCCACATTCACAGGCAACTTCAGCGCCACAGCCGTTTTCAGATAGCCCTCAATGCAAAGGCTCTAGACGCAAATATTGGTGTGAGAGCTAATTCAATCAAGGAAACACTGCATGTTGCTGAAGGGCATATTGAAGAAGGATCAGCAAAGTGCATTATGCGGGAGAACAACTCCATTTGGCTCACTAACTTCACACACCATCAGGCTTCCAAGCAGCTCTCAAGGAAACTCAGTTTTCACACTCTATGCTTAGTGCCCTTTGTGTGCCTAGGACTGAAATGAAGCTTGGTCAGCATCCCACACAAACGAATGCTCCACATGCGGGTTTCACATGCCACCAACTCCACATTCACAGGCAACTTCAGCACCACAGCCGTTTTCAGATAGCCCTCAATGCAAAGGCGCTAGAAGCAAATATTGGTGTGAGAGCTAATTCAATCAAGGAAACACTGCATGTTGGTGAAGGGCATAATGAAGAAGGATCAGCCGAGTGGTTCTTGTGGGAGAACAACTCCATTTGGCTCACTAACTTCACACACCACCAGGCTTCCAAGCAGCTCTCAAGGAAACTCAGTTTTCACACTCTATGCTTAGTGCCCTTTGAGTGCATTATCTAGGAATGAATTTGGTAGAGCATCCCACACAAACGAATGCTCCACATGCGGGTTTCACATACCACCAACTCCACATTCACAGGCAACTTCAGCGCCACAGCCGTTTTCAGATAGCCCTCAATGCAAAGGCTCTAGACGCAAATATTGGTGTGAGAGCTAATTCAATCAAGGAAACACTGCATGTTGGTGAAGGGCATATTAAAGAAGGATCAGCCGAGTGGTTCTTGTGGGAGAACAACTCCATTTGGCTCACTAACTTCACACACCATCAGGCTTCCAAGCAGCTCTCAAGGAAACTCAGTTTTCACACTCTATGCTTAGTGCCCTTTGAGTGCATTATCTAGGAATGAACTTGGTAGAGCATCCCACACAAACGAATGCTCCACATGCGGGTTTCGCATGCCACCAACCCCACATTCACAGGCAACTTCAGCGCCACAGCCGTTTTCAGATAGCCCTCAATGCAAAGGCTCTAGACGCAAATATTGGTGTGAGAGCTAATTCAATCAAGGAAACACTGCATGTTGGTGAAGGGCATATTGAAGAAGGATCAGCCGAGTGGTTCTTGTGGGAGAACAACTCCATTTTGTTCACTAACTTCACACACCATCAG
This sequence comes from Ochotona princeps, assembly GCF_030435755.1. NCBI lineage: Eukaryota > Metazoa > Chordata > Mammalia > Lagomorpha > Ochotonidae > Ochotona > Ochotona princeps. The sequence continues at coordinate 40,191 of NW_026699082.1, read as the reverse complement.
GCTTCCAAGCAGCTCTCAAGGAAACTCAGATTTCACACTCTATGCTTAGTGCCCTTTGTGTGCCTAGGACTGAAATGAAGCTTGGTCAGCATCCCACACAAACGAATGCTCCACATGCGGGTTTCACATGCCACCAACTCCACATTCACAGGCAACTTCAGCGCCACAGCCGTTTTCAGATAGCCCTCAATGCAAAGGCTCTAGACGCAAATATTGGTGTGAGAGCTAATTCAATCAAGGAAACACTGCATGTTGGTGAAGGGCATATTGAAGAAGGATCAGCCGAGTGGTTCTTGTGGGAGAACAACTCCATTTGGCTCACTAACTTCACACACCATCAGGCTTCCAAGCAGCTCTCAAGGAAACTCTCTTTTCACACTCTATGCTTAGTGCCCTTTGTGTGCCTAGGACTGAAGTGAAGCTTGGTCAGCATCCCACACAAACCAATGCTCCACATGCGGGTTTCACATGCCACCAACTCCACATTCACAGGCAACTTCAGCGCCACAGCCCTTTTCAGATAGTTCTCAATGCAAAGGCTCTAGACGCAAATATTGGTGTGAGAGCTAATTCAATCAAGGAAACACTGCATGTTGGTGAAGGGCATATTGAAGAAGGATCAGCCGAGTGGTTCTTGTGGGAGAACAACTCCATTTGGCTCACTAACTTCACACACCATCAGGCTTCCAAGCAGCTCTCAAGGAAACTCAGTTTTCACACTCTATGCTTAGTGTCCTTTGAGTGCATTATCTAGGAATGAATCTGGTAGAGCATCCCACACAAACGAATGCTCCACATGCGGGTTTCACATGCCACCAACTCCACATTCACAGGCAACTTCAGCGCCACAGCCCTTTTCAGATAGCCCTCAATGCAAAGGCTCTAGACGCAAATATTGGTGTGAGAGCTAATTCAATCAAGGAAACACTGCATGTTGGTGAAGGGCATATTGAAGAAGGATCAGCCGAGTGGTTCTTGTGGGAGAACTACTCCATTTGGCTCACTAACTTCACACACCATCAGGCTTCCAAGCAGCTCTCAAGGAAACTCAGTTTTCACGCTCTATGCTTAGTGCCCTTTGCATGACTAGCACTGAAATGAACTTGGTAGAGCATCCCACACAAACGAATGCTCCACATGCGGGTTTCACATTGCACCAACTCCACATTCACAGGCAACTTCAGCGCCACAGCCGTTTTCAGATAGCCCTCAATGCAAAGGCTCTAGACGCAAATATTGGTGTGAGAGCTAATTCAATCAAGGAAACACTGCATGTTGGTGAAGGGCATATTGAAGAAGGATCAGCCGAGTGGTTCTTGTGGGAGAACAACTCCATTTGGATCACTAACTTCACACACCATCAGGCTTCCAAGCAGCTCTCAAGGAAACTCAGTTTTCACACTCTATGCTTAGTGCCCTTTGTATGCCTAGGACTGAAATGAAGCTTGGTCAGCATCCCACACAAACGAATGCTCCACATGCGGGTTTCACATGCCACCAACTCCACATTCACAGGCAACTTCAGCGCCACAGCCGTTTTCAGATAGCCCTCAATGCAAAGGCTCTAGACGCAAATATTGGTGTGAGAGCTAATTCAATCAAGGAAACACTGCATGTTGGTGAAGGGCATATTGAAGAAGGATCAGCCGAGTGGTTCTTGTGGGAGAACAACTCCATTTGGCTCACTAACTTCACACACCATCAGGCTTCCAAGCAGCTCTCAAGGAAACTCAGTTTTCACACTCTATGCTTAGTGAACTTTGAGTGCATTATCTAGGAATGAACCTGGTAGAGCATCCCACACAAACGAATGCTCCACATGCGGGTTTCACATGCCACCAACTCCACATTCACAGGCAACTTCAGCGCCACAGCCCTTTTCAGATAGCCCTCAATGCAAAGGCTCTAGACGCAAATATTGGTGTGAGAGCTAATTCAATCAAGGAAACACTGCATGTTGGTGAAGGGCATATTGAAGAAGGATCAGCCGAGTGGTTCTTGTGGGAGAACAACTCCATTTGGCTCACTAACTTCACACACCATCAGGCTTCCAAGCAGCTCTCAAGGAAACTCAGTTTTCACACTCTATGCTTAGTGCCCTTTGCATGGCTAGCACTGAAATGAATCTGGTAGAGCATCCCACACAAACGAATGCTCCACATGCGGGTTTCACATGCCACCAACTCCACATTCACAGGCAACTTCAGCGCCACAGCCGTTTTCAGATAGCCCTCAATGCAAAGGCTCTAGACGCAAATATTGGTGTGAGAGCTAATTCAATCAAGGAAACACTGCATGTTGGTGAAGGGCATAATGAAGAAGGATCAGCCGAGTGGTTCTTGTGGGAGAACAACTCCATTTGGCTCACTAACTTCACACACCACCAGGCTTCCAAGCAGCTCTCAAGGAAACTCAGTTTTCACACTCTATGCTTAGTGCCCTTTGAGTGCATTATCTAGGAATGAACCTGGTAGAGCATCCCACACAAACGAATGCTCCACATGCGGGTTTCACATGCCACCAACTCCACATTCACAGGCAACTTCAGCGCCACAGCCGTTTTCAGATAGCCCTCAATGCAAAGGCTCTAGACGCAAATATTGGTGTGAGAGCTAATTCAATCAAGGAAACACTGCATGTTGGTGAAGGGCATATTGAAGAAGGATCAGCCGAGTGGTTCCTGTGGGAGAACAACTCCATTTGGCTCACTAACTTCACACACCATCAGGCTTCCAAGCAGCTCTCAAGGAAACTCAGTTTTCACACTCTATGCTTAGTGCCCTTTGAGTGCATTATCTAGGAATGAACTTGGTAGAGCATCCCACACAAACGAATGCTCCACATGCGGGTTTCACATGCCACCAACCCCACATTCACAGGCAACTTCAGCGCCACAGCCATTTTCAGATAGCCCTCAATGCAAAGGCTCTAGACGCAAATATTGGTGTGAGAGCTAATTCAATCAAGGAAACACTGCATGTTGGTGAAGGGCATATTGAAGAAGGATCAGCCGAGTGGTTCTTGTGGGAGAACAACTCCATTTTGTTCACTAACTTCACACACCATCAGGCTTCCAAGCAGCTCTCAAGGAAACTCAGATTTCACACTCTATGCTTAGTGCTCTTTGTGTGCCTAGGACTGAAATGAAGCTTGGTCAGCATCCCACACAAACGAATGCTCCACATGCGGGTTTCACATGCCACCAACTCCACATTCACAGGCAACTTCAGCGCCACAGCCGTTTTCAGATAGCCCTCAATGCAAAGGCTCTAGACGCAAATATTGGTGTGAGAGCTAATTCAATCAAGGAAACACTGCATGTTGGTGAAGGGCATATTGAAGAAGGATCAGCCGAGTGGTTCTTGTGGGAGAACAACTCCATTTGGCTCACTAACTTCACACACCATCAGGCTTCCAAGCAGCTCTCAAGGAAACTCAGTTTTCACAATCTATGCTTAGTGCCCTTTGTGTGCCTAGGACTGAAATGAAGCTTGTTCAGCATCCCTCACAAACCAATGCTCCACATGCGGGTTTCACATGCCACCAACTCCACATTCACAGGCAACTTCAGCGCCACAGCCCTTTTCAGATAGCCCTCAATGCAAAGGCTCTAGACGCAAATATTGGTGTGAGAGCTAATTCAATCAAGGAAACACTGCATGTTGGTGAAGGGCATATTGAAGAAGGATCAGCCGAGTGGTTCTTGTGGGAGAACAACTCCATTTGGCTCACTAACTTCACACCCCATCAGGCTTCCAAGCAGCTCTCAAGGAAACTCAGTTTTCACACTCTATGCTTAGTGCCCTTTGCATGGCTAGCACTGAAATGAATCTGGTAGAGCATCCCACACAAACGAATGCTCCACATGCGGGTTTCACATGCCACCAACCCCACATTCACAGGCAACTTCAGCGCCACAGCCGTTTTCAGATAGCCCTCAATGCAAAGGCTCTAGACGCAAATATTGGTGTGAGAGCTAATTCAATCAAGGAAACACTGCATGTTGGTGAAGGGCATATTGAAGAAGGATCAGCCGAGTGGTTCTTGTGGGAGAACAACTCCATTTGGATCACTAACTTCACACACCATCAGGCTTCCAAGCAGCTCTAAAGGAAACTCAGTTTTCACACTCTATGCTTAGTGCCCTTTGTGTGCCTAGGACTGAAATGAAGCTTGGTCAGCATCCCACACAAACGAATGCTCCACATGCGGGTTTCACATGCCACCAACTCCACATTCACAGGCAACTTCAGCGCCACAGCCCTTTTCAGATAGCCCTCAATGCAAAGGCTCTAGACGCAAATATTGGTGTGAGAGCTAATTCAATCAAGGAAACACTGCATGTTGGTGAAGGGCATATTGAAGAAGGATCAGCCGAGTGGTTCTTGTGGGAGAACAACTCCATTTGGCTCACTAACTTCACACACTACCAGGCTTCCAAGCAGCTCTCAAGGAAACTCAGTTTTCACACTCTATGCTTAGTGCCCTTTGAGTGCATTATCTAGGAATGAACCTGGTAGAGCATCCCACACAAACGAATGCTCCACATGCGGGTTTCACATGCCACCAACTCCACATTCACAGGCAACTTCAGCGCCACAGCCGTTTTCAGATAGCCCTCAATGCAAAGGCTCTAGACGCAAATATTGGTGTGAGAGCTAATTCAATCAAGGAAACACTGCATGTTGGTGAAGGGCATATTGAAGAAGGATCAGCCGAGTGGTTCTTGTGGGAGAACAACTCCATTTGGCTCACTAACTTCACACCCCATCAGGCTTCCAAGCAGCTCTCAAGGAAACTCAGTTTTCACACTCTATGCTTAGTGCTCTTTGAGTGCATTATCTAGGAATGAACTTGGTAGAGCATCCCACACAAACGAATGCTCCACATGCGGGTTTCACATGCCACCAACCCCACATTCACAGGCAACTTCAGCGCCACAGCCGTTTTCAGATAGCCCTCAATGCAAAGGCTCTAGACGCAAATATTGGTGTGAGAGCTAATTCAATCAAGGAAACACTGCATGTTGGTGAAGGGCATATTGAAGAAGGATCAGCCGAGTGGTTCTTGTGGGAGAACAACTCCATTTGGCTCACTAACTTCACACACCATCAGGCTTCCAAGCAGCTCTCAAGGAAACTCAGTTTTCACACTCTATGCTTAGTGCCCTTTGTGTGCATTATCTAGGAATGAACCTGGTAGAGCATCCCACACAAACGAATGCTCCACATGCGGGTTTCACATGCCACCAACTCCACATTCACAGGCAACTTCAGCGCCACAGCCGTTTTCAGATAGCCCACAATGCAAAGGCTCTAGACTCAAATATTGGTGTGAGAGCTAATTCAATCAAGGAAACACTGCATGTTGGTGAAGGGCATATTGAAGAAGGATCAGCCGAGTGGTTCTTGTGGGAGAACAACTCCATTTGTCTCACTACCTTCACACACCATCAGGCTTCCAAGCAGCTCTCAAGGAAACTCAGTTTTCACACTCTATGCTTAGTGCCCTTTGCATGGCTAGCACTGAAATGAATCTGGTAGAGCATCCCACACAAACGAATGCTCCACTTGCGGGTTTCACATGCCACCAACTCCACATTCACAGGCAACTTCAGCGCCACAGCCATTTTCAGATAGCCCTCAATGCAAAGGCTCTAGACACAAATATTGGTGTGAGAGCTAATTCAATCAAGGAAACACTGCATGTTGGTGAAGGGCATATTGAAGAAGGATCAGCCGAGTGGTTCTTGTGGGAGAACAACTCCATTTGGCTCACTAACTTCACACCTCATCAGGCTTCCAAGCATCTCTCAAGGAAACTCAGTTTTCACACTCTATGCTTAGTGCCCTTTGAGTGCATTATCTAGGAATGAATTTGGTAGAGCATCCCACACAAACGAATGCTCCACATGCGGGTTTCACATGCCACCAACCCCACATTCACAGGAAACTTCAGCGCCACAGCCGTTTTCAGATAGCCCTCAATGCAAAGGCTCTAGACGCAAATATTGGTGTGAGAGCTAATTCAATCAAGGAAACACTGCATGTTGGTGAAGGGCATATTGAAGAAGGATCAGCCGAGTGGTTCTTGTGGGAGAACAACTCCATTTGGCTCACTAACTTCACACCCCATCAGGCTTCCAAGCAGCTCTCAAGGAAACTCAGTTTTCACACTCTATGCCTAGTGCTCTTTGAGTGCATTATCTAGGAATGAACTTGGTAGAGCATCCCACACAAACGAATGCTCCACATGCGGGTTTCACATGCCACCAACCCCACATTCACAGGCAACTTCAGCGCCACAGCCGTTTTCAGATAGCCCTCAATGCAAAGGCTCTAGACGCAAATATTGGTGTGAGAGCTAATTCAATCAAGGAAACACTGCATGTTGGTGAAGGGCATATTGAAGAAGGATCAGCCGAGTGGTTCTTGTGGGAGAACAACTCCATTTGGCTCACTAACTTCACACACCATCAGGCTTCCAAGCAGCTCTCAAGGAAACTCAGTTTTCACACTCTATGCTTAGTGCCCTTTGAGTGCATTATCTAGGAATGAACCTGGTAGAGCATCCCACACAAACGAATGCTCCACATGCGGGTTTCACATGCCACCAACTCCACATTCACAGGCAACTTCAGCGCCACAGCCGTTTTCAGATAGCCCACAATGCAAAGGCTCTAGACGCAAATATTGGTGTGAGAGCTAATTCAATCAAGGAAACACTGCATGTTGGTGAAGGGCATATTGAAGAAGGATCAGCCGAGTGGTTCTTGTGGGAGAACAACTCCATTTGGCTCACTAACTTCACACCTCATCAGGCTTCCAAGCATCTCTCAAGGAAACTCAGTTTTCACACTCTATGCTTAGTGCCCTTTGAGTGCATTATCTAGGAATGAATTTGGTAGAGCATCCCACACAAACGAATGCTTCACATGCGGGTTTCACATGCCACCAACCCCACATTCACAGGAAACTTCAGCGCCACAGCCGTTTTCAGATAGCCCTCAATGCAAAGGCTCTAGACGCAAATATTGGTGTGAGAGCTAATTCAATCAAGGAAACACTGCATGTTGGTGAAGGGCATATTGAAGAAGGATCAGCCGAGTGGTTCTTGTGGGAGAACAACTCCATTTGGATCACTAACTTCACACACCATCAGGCTTCCAAGCAGCTCTCAAGGAAACTCAGTTTTCACACTCTATGCTTAGTGCCCTTTGCATGGCTAGCACTGAAATGAACTTGGTAGAGCATCCCACACAAACGAATGCTCCACATGCGGGTTTCACATGCCACCAACCCCACATTCACAGGAAACTTCAGCGCCACAGCCGTTTTCAGATAGCCCTCAATGCAAAGGCTCTAGACGCAAATATTGGTGTGAGAGCTAATTCAATCAAGGAAACACTGCATGTTGGTGAAGGGCATATTGAAGAAGGATCAGCCGAGTGGTTCTTGTGGGAGAACAACTCCATTTGGATCACTAACTTCACACACCATCAGGCTTCCAAGCAGCTCTCAAGGAAACTCAGTTTTCACACTCTATGCTTAGTGCCCTTTGCATGGCTAGCACTGAAATGAACTTGGTAGAGCATCCCACACAAACGAATGCTCCACATGCGGGTTTCACATGCCACCAACTCCACATTCACAGGCAACTTCAGCGCCACAGCCCTTTTCAGATAGCCCTCAATGCAAAGGCTCTAGACGCAAATATTGGTGTGAGAGCTAATTCAATCAAGGAAACACTGCATGTTGGTGAAGGGCATATTGAAGAAGGATCAGCCGAGTGGTTCTTGTGGGAGAACAACTCCATTTGGCTCACTAACTTCACACCCCATCAGGCTTCCAAGCAGCTCTCAAGGAAACTCAGTTTTCACACTCTATGCTTAGTGCCCTTTGCATGGCTAGCACTGAAATGAATCTGGTAGAGCATCCCACACAAACGAATGCTCCACATGCGGGTTTCACATGCCACCAACTCCACATTCACAGGCAACTTCAGCGCCACAGCCGTTTTCAGATAGCCCTCAATGCAAAGGCTCTAGACTCAAATATTGGTGTGAGAGCTAATTCAATCAAGGAAACACTGCATGTTGGTGAAGGGCATATTGAAGAAGGATCAGCAGAGTGGTTCTTGTGGGAGAACAACTCCATTTGTCTCACTAACTTCACACACCATCAGGCTTCCAAGCAGCTCTCAAGGAAACTCAGTTTTCACACTCTATGCTTAGTGCCCTTTGTGTGCCTAGGACTGAAATGAAGCTTGGTCAGCATCCCACACAAACGAATGCTCCACATGCGGGTTTCACATGCCACCAACTCCACATTCACAGGCAACTTCAGCACCACAGCCGTTTTCAGATAGCCCTCAATGCAAAGGCTCTAGAAGCAAATATTGGTGTGAGAGCTAATTCAATCAAGGAAACACTGCATGTTGGTGAAGGGCATAATGAAGAAGGATCAGCCGAGTGGTTCTTGTGGGAGAACAACTCCATTTGGCTCACTAACTTCACACACCACCAGGCTTCCAAGCAGCTCTCAAGGAAACTCAGTTTTCACACTCTATGCTTAGTGCCCTTTGAGTGCATTATCTAGGAATGAACCTGGTAGAGCATCCCACACAAACGAATGCTCCACATGCGGGTTTCACATGCCACCAACTCCACATTCACAGGCAACTTCAGCGCCACAGCCGTTTTCAGATAGCCCTCAATGCAAAGGCTCTAGACGCAAATATTGGTGTGAGAGCTAATTCAATCAAGGAAACACTGCATGTTGGTGAAGGGCATATTGAAGAAGGATCAGCCGAGTGGTTCCTGTGGGAGAACAACTCCATTTGGCTCACTAACTTCACACACCATCAGGCTTCCAAGCAGCTCTCAAGGAAACTCAGTTTTCACACTCTATGCTTAGTGCCCTTTGAGTGCATTATCTAGGAATGAACTTGGTAGAGCATCCCACACAAACGAATGCTCCACATGCGGGTTTCACATGCCACCAACCCCACATTCACAGGCAACTTCAGCGCCACAGCCATTTTCAGATAGCCCTCAATGCAAAGGCTCTAGACGCAAATATTGGTGTGAGAGCTAATTCAATCAAGGAAACACTGCATGTTGGTGAAGGGCATATTGAAGAAGGATCAGCCGAGTGGTTCTTGTGGGAGAACAACTCCATTTTGTTCACTAACTTCACACACCATCAGGCTTCCAAGCAGCTCTCAAGGAAACTCAGATTTCACACTCTATGCTTAGTGCTCTTTGTGTGCCTAGGACTGAAATGAAGCTTGGTCAGCATCCCACACAAACGAATGCTCCACATGCGGGTTTCACATGCCACCAACTCCACATTCACAGGCAACTTCAGCGCCACAGCCGTTTTCAGATAGCCCTCAATGCAAAGGCTCTAGACGCAAATATTGGTGTGAGAGCTAATTCAATCAAGGAAACACTGCATGTTGGTGAAGGGCATATTGAAGAAGGATCAGCCGAGTGGTTCTTGTGGGAGAACAACTCCATTTGGCTCACTAACTTCACACACCATCAGGCTTCCAAGCAGCTCTCAAGGAAACTCAGTTTTCACAATCTATGCTTAGTGCCCTTTGTGTGCCTAGGACTGAAATGAAGCTTGTTCAGCATCCCTCACAAACCAATGCTCCACATGCGGGTTTCACATGCCACCAACTCCACATTCACAGGCAACTTCAGCGCCACAGCCCTTTTCAGATAGCCCTCAATGCAAAGGCTCTAGACGCAAATATTGGTGTGAGAGCTAATTCAATCAAGGAAACACTGCATGTTGGTGAAGGGCATATTGAAGAAGGATCAGCCGAGTGGTTCTTGTGGGAGAACAACTCCATTTGGCTCACTAACTTCACACCCCATCAGGCTTCCAAGCAGCTCTCAAGGAAACTCAGTTTTCACACTCTATGCTTAGTGCCCTTTGCATGGCTAGCACTGAAATGAATCTGGTAGAGCATCCCACACAAACGAATGCTCCACATGCGGGTTTCACATGCCACCAACCCCACATTCACAGGCAACTTCAGCGCCACAGCCGTTTTCAGATAGCCCTCAATGCAAAGGCTCTAGACGCAAATATTGGTGTGAGAGCTAATTCAATCAAGGAAACACTGCATGTTGGTGAAGGGCATATTGAAGAAGGATCAGCCGAGTGGTTCTTGTGGGAGAACAACTCCATTTGGATCACTAACTTCACACACCATCAGGCTTCCAAGCAGCTCTAAAGGAAACTCAGTTTTCACACTCTATGCTTAGTGCCCTTTGTGTGCCTAGGACTGAAATGAAGCTTGGTCAGCATCCCACACAAACGAATGCTCCACATGCGGGTTTCACATGCCACCAACTCCACATTCACAGGCAACTTCAGCGCCACAGCCCTTTTCAGATAGCCCTCAATGCAAAGGCTCTAGACGCAAATATTGGTGTGAGAGCTAATTCAATCAAGGAAACACTGCATGTTGGTGAAGGGCATATTGAAGAAGGATCAGCCGAGTGGTTCTTGTGGGAGAACAACTCCATTTGGCTCACTAACTTCACACACTACCAGGCTTCCAAGCAGCTCTCAAGGAAACTCAGTTTTCACACTCTATGCTTAGTGCCCTTTGAGTGCATTATCTAGGAATGAACCTGGTAGAGCATCCCACACAAACGAATGCTCCACATGCGGGTTTCACATGCCACCAACTCCACATTCACAGGCAACTTCAGCGCCACAGCCGTTTTCAGATAGCCCTCAATGCAAAGGCTCTAGACGCAAATATTGGTGTGAGAGCTAATTCAATCAAGGAAACACTGCATGTTGGTGAAGGGCATATTGAAGAAGGATCAGCCGAGTGGTTCTTGTGGGAGAACAACTCCATTTGGCTCACTAACTTCACACCCCATCAGGCTTCCAAGCAGCTCTCAAGGAAACTCAGTTTTCACACTCTATGCTTAGTGCTCTTTGAGTGCATTATCTAGGAATGAACTTGGTAGAGCATCCCACACAAACGAATGCTCCACATGCGGGTTTCACATGCCACCAACCCCACATTCACAGGCAACTTCAGCGCCACAGCCGTTTTCAGATAGCCCTCAATGCAAAGGCTCTAGACGCAAATATTGGTGTGAGAGCTAATTCAATCAAGGAAACACTGCATGTTGGTGAAGGGCATATTGAAGAAGGATCAGCCGAGTGGTTCTTGTGGGAGAACAACTCCATTTGGCTCACTAACTTCACACACCATCAGGCTTCCAAGCAGCTCTCAAGGAAACTCAGTTTTCACACTCTATGCTTAGTGCCCTTTGTGTGCATTATCTAGGAATGAACCTGGTAGAGCATCCCACACAAACGAATGCTCCACATGCGGGTTTCACATGCCACCAACTCCACATTCACAGGCAACTTCAGCGCCACAGCCGTTTTCAGATAGCCCACAATGCAAAGGCTCTAGACTCAAATATTGGTGTGAGAGCTAATTCAATCAAGGAAACACTGCATGTTGGTGAAGGGCATATTGAAGAAGGATCAGCCGAGTGGTTCTTGTGGGAGAACAACTCCATTTGTCTCACTACCTTCACACACCATCAGGCTTCCAAGCAGCTCTCAAGGAAACTCAGTTTTCACACTCTATGCTTAGTGCCCTTTGCATGGCTAGCACTGAAATGAATCTGGTAGAGCATCCCACACAAACGAATGCTCCACTTGCGGGTTTCACATGCCACCAACTCCACATTCACAGGCAACTTCAGCGATACAGCCGTTTTCAGATAGCCCTCAATGCAAAGGCTCTAGACGCAAATATTGGTGTGAGAGCTAATTCAATCAAGGAAACACTGCATGTTGGTGAAGGGCATATTGAAGAAGGATCAGCCGAGTGGTTCTTGTGGGAGAACAACTCCATTTGGCTCACTAACTTCACACCTCATCAGGCTTCCAAGCATCTCTCAAGGAAACTCAGTTTTCACACTCTATGCTTAGTGCCCTTTGAGTGCATTATCTAGGAATGAATTTGGTAGAGCATCCAACATGAACGAATGCTCCACATGCGGGTTTCACATGCCACCAACCCCACATTCACAGGAAACTTCAGCGCCACAGCCGTTTTCAGATAGCCCTCAATGCAAAGGCTCTAGACGCAAATATTGGTGTGAGAGCTAATTCAATCAAGGAAACACTGCATGTTGGTGAAGGGCATATTGAAGAAGGATCAGCCGAGTGGTTCTTGTGGGAGAACAACTCCATTTGGCTCACTAACTTCACACCCCATCAGGCTTCCAAGCAGCTCTCAAGGAAACTCAGTTTTCACACTCTATGCCTAGTGCTCTTTGAGTGCATTATCTAGGAATGAACTTGGTAGAGCATCCCACACAAACGAATGCTCCACATGCGGGTTTCACATGCCACCAACCCCACATTCACAGGCAACTTCAGCGCCACAGCCGTTTTCAGATAGCCCTCAATGCAAAGGCTCTAGACGCAAATATTGGTGTGAGAGCTAATTCAATCAAGGAAACACTGCATGTTGGTGAAGGGCATATTGAAGAAGGATCAGCCGAGTGGTTCTTGTGGGAGAACAACTCCATTTGGCTCACTAACTTCACACACCATCAGGCTTCCAAGCAGCTCTCAAGGAAACTCAGTTTTCACACTCTATGCTTAGTGCCCTTTGAGTGCATTATCTAGGAATGAACCTGGTAGAGCATCCCACACAAACGAATGCTCCACATGCGGGTTTCACATGCCACCAACTCCACATTCACAGGCAACTTCAGCGCCACAGCCGTTTTCAGATAGCCCACAATGCAAAGGCTCTAGACTCAAATATTGGTGTGAGAGCTAATTCAATCAAGGAAACACTGCATGTTGGTGAAGGGCATATTGAAGAAGGATCAGCCGAGTGGTTCTTGTGGGAGAACAACTCCATTTGGCTCACTAACTTCACACCTCATCAGGCTTCCAAGCATCTCTCAAGGAAACTCAGTTTTCACACTCTATGCTTAGTGCCCTTTGAGTGCATTATCTAGGAATGAATTTGGTAGAGCATCCCACACAAACGAATGCTTCACATGCGGGTTTCACATGCCACCAACCCCACATTCACAGGAAACTTCAGCGCCACAGCCGTTTTCAGATAGCCCTCAATGCAAAGGCTCTAGACGCAAATATTGGTGTGAGAGCTAATTCAATCAAGGAAACACTGCATGTTGGTGAAGGGCATATTGAAGAAGGATCAGCCGAGTGGTTCTTGTGGGAGAACAACTCCATTTGGATCACTAACTTCACACACCATCAGGCTTCCAAGCAGCTCTCAAGGAAACTCAGTTTTCACACTCTATGCTTAGTGCCCTTTGCATGGCTAGCACTGAAATGAACTTGGTAGAGCATCCCACACAAACGAATGCTCCACATGCGGGTTTCACATGCCACCAACCCCACATTCACAGGAAACTTCAGCGCCACAGCCGTTTTCAGATAGCCCTCAATGCAAAGGCTCTAGACGCAAATATTGGTGTGAGAGCTAATTCAATCAAGGAAACACTGCATGTTGGTGAAGGGCATATTGAAGAAGGATCAGCCGAGTGGTTCTTGTGGGAGAACAACTCCATTTGGATCACTAACTTCACACACCATCAGGCTTCCAAGCAGCTCTCAAGGAAACTCAGTTTTCACACTCTATGCTTAGTGCCCTTTGCATGGCTAGCACTGAAATGAACTTGGTAGAGCATCCCACACAAACGAATGCTCCACATGCGGGTTTCACATGCCACCAACTCCACATTCACAGGCAACTTCAGCGCCACAGCCCTTTTCAGATAGCCCTCAATGCAAAGGCTCTAGACGCAAATATTGGTGTGAGAGCTAATTCAATCAAGGAAACACTGCATGTTGGTGAAGGGCATATTGAAGAAGGATCAGCCGAGTGGTTCTTGTGGGAGAACAACTCCATTTGGCTCACTAACTTCACACCCCATCAGGCTTCCAAGCAGCTCTCAAGGAAACTCAGTTTTCACACTCTATGCTTAGTGCCCTTTGCATGGCTAGCACTGAAATGAATCTGGTAGAGCATCCCACACAAACGAATGCTCCACATGCGGGTTTCACATGCCACCAACTCCACATTCACAGGCAACTTCAGCGCCACAGCCGTTTTCAGATAGCCCTCAATGCAAAGGCTCTAGACTCAAATATTGGTGTGAGAGCTAATTCAATCAAGGAAACACTGCATGTTGGTGAAGGGCATATTGAAGAAGGATCAGCAGAGTGGTTCTTGTGGGAGAACAACTCCATTTGTCTCACTAACTTCACACACCATCAGGCTTCCAAGCAGCTCTCAAGGAAACTCAGTTTTCACACTCTATGCTTAGTGCCCTTTGCATGGCTAGCACTGAAATGAATCTGGTAGAGCATCCCACACAAACGAATGCTCCACATGCGGGTTTCACATGCCACCAACTCCACATTCACAGGCAACTTCAGCGCCCCAGCCGTTTTCAGATAGCCCTCAATGCAAAGGCTCTAGACGCAAATAGTGGTGTGAGAGCTAATTCAATCAAGGAAACACTGCATGTTGGTGAAGGGCATATTGAAGAAGGATCAGCCGAGTGGTTCTTGTGGGAGAACAACTCCATTTGGCTCACTAACTTCACACCTCATCAGGCTTCCAAGCAGCTCTCAAGGAAACTCAGTTTTCACACTCTATGCTTAGTGCCCTTTGAGTGCATTATCTAGGAATGAATTTGGTAGAGCATCCCACACAAACGAATGCTCCACATGCGGGTTTCACATGCCACCAACCCCACATTCACAGGAAACTTCAGCGCCACAGCCCTTTTCAGATAGCCCTCAATGCAAAGGCTCTAGACGCAAATATTGGTGTGAGAGCTAATTCAATCAAGGAAACACTGCATGTTGGTGAAGGGCATATTGAAGAAGGATCAGCCGAGTGGTTCTTGTGGGAGAACAACTCCATTTGGCTCACTAACTTCACACACCATCAGGCTTCCAAGCAGCTCTCAAGGAAACTCAGTTTTCACACTCTATGCTTAGTGCCCTTTGAGTGCATTATCTAGGAATGAATCTGGTAGAGCATCCCACACAAACGAATGCTCCACATGCGGGTTTCACATGCCACCAACTCCACATTCACAGGCAACTTCAGCGCCACAGCCGTTTTCAGATAGCCCTCAATGCAAAGGCTCTAGACGCAAATATTGGTGTGAGAGCTAATTCAATCAAGGAAACACTGCATGTTGGTGAAGGGCATATTGAAGAAGGATCAGCAGAGTGGTTCTTGTGGGAGAACAACTCCATTTGTCTCTCTAACTTCACACACCATCAGGCTTCCAAGCAGCTCTCAAGGAAACTCAGTTTTCACACTCTATGCTTAGTGCCCTTTGCATGGCTAGCACTGAAATGAATCTGGTAGAGCATCCCACACAAACGAATGCTCCACATGCGGGTTTCACATGCCACCAACTCCACATTCACAGGCAACTTCAGCGATACAGCCGTTTTCAGATAGCCCACAATGCAAAGGCTCTAGACGCAAATATTGGTGTGAGAGCTAATTCAATCAAGGAAACACTGCATGTTGGTGAAGGGCATATTGAAGAAGGATCAGCCGAGTGGTTCTTGTGGGAGAACAACTCCATTTGGCTCACTAACTTCACACACCATCAGGCTTCCAAGCAGCTCTCAAGGAAACTCAGTTTTCACACTCTATGCCTAGTGCTCTTCGTGTGCCTAGGACTGAAATGAAGCTTGGTCATCATCCCACACAAACAAATGCTCCACATGCGGGTTTCACATGCCACCAACTCCACATTCACAGGAAACTTCAGCGCCACAGCCCTTTTCAGATAGCCCTCAATGCAAAGGCTCTAGACGCAAATATTGGTGTGAGAGCTAATTCAATCAAGGAAACACTGCATGTTGGTGAAGGGCATATTGAAGAAGGATCAGCCGAGTGGTTCTTGTGGGAGAACAACTCCATTTGGCTCACTAACTTCACACACCATCAGGCTTCCAAGCAGCTCTCAAGGAAACTCAGTTTTCACACTCTATGCTTAGTGCCCTTTGAGTGCATTATCTAGGAATGAACCTGGTAGAGCATCCCACACAAACGAATGCTCCACATGCGGGTTTCACATGCCACCAACTCCACATTCACAGGCAACTTCAGCGCCACAGCCGTTTTCAGATAGCCCTCAATGCAAAGGCTCTAGACTCAAATATTGGTGTGAGAGCTAATCCAATCAAGGAAACACTGCATGTTGGTGAAGGGCATATTGAAGAAGGATCAGCCGAGTGGTTCTTGTGGGAGAACAACTCCATTTGGCTCACTAACTTCACACACCATCAGGCTTCCAAGCAGCTCTCAAGGAAACTCAGTTTTCACACTCTATGCTTAGTGCCCTTTGCATGGCTAGCATTGAAATGAAGCTTGGTCAGCATCCCACACAAACCAATGCTCCACATGCGGGTTTCACATGCCACCAACTCCACATTCACAGGCAACTTCAGCGCCACAGCCCTTTTCAGATAGCCCTCAATGCAAAGGCTCTAGACGCAAATATTGGTGTGAGAGCTAATTCAATCAAGGAAACACTGCATGTTGGTGAAGGGCATATTGAAGAAGGATCAGCCGAGTGGTTCTTGTGGGAGAACAACTCCATTTGGCTCACTAACTTCACACACCATCAGGCTTCCAAGCAGCTCTCAAGGAAGCTCAGTTTTCACACTCTATGCTTAGTGCCCTTTGAGTGCATTATCTAGGAATGAACCTGGTAGAGCATCCCACACAAACGAATGCTCCACATGCGGGTTTCACATGCCACCAACTCCACATTCACAGGCAACTTCAGCGCCACAGCCGTTTTCAGATAGCCCTCAATGCAAAGGCTCTAGACGCAAATATTGGTGTGAGAGCTAATTCAATCAAGGAAACACTGCATGTTGGTGAAGGGCATATTGAAGAAGGATCAGCCGAGTGGTTCTTGTGGGAGAACAACTCCATTTGGCTCACTAACTTCACACACCATCAGGCTTCCAAGCAGCTCTCAAGGAAACTCAGTTTTCACACTCTATGCTTAGTGCCCTTTGCATGGCTAGCACTGTAATGAAGCTTGGTCAGCATCCCACACAAACCAATGCTCCACATGCGGGTTTCACATGCCACCAACTCCACATTCACAGGCAACTTCAGCGCCACAGCCGTTTTCAGATAGCCCTCAATGCAAAGGCTCTAGACGCAAATATTGGTGTGAGAGCTAATTCAATCAAGGAAACACTGCATGTTGGTGAAGGGCATATTGAAGAAGGATCAGCCGAGTGGTTCTTGTGGGAGAACAACTCCATTTGGCTCAGTAACTTCACACACCATCAGGCTTCCAAGCAGCTCTCAAGGAAACTCAGTTTTCACACTCTATGCTTAGTGCCCTTTGAGTGCATTATCTAGGAATGAACCTGGTAGAGCATCCCACACAAACGAATGCTCCACATGCGGGTTTCACATGCCACCAACTCCACATTCACAGGCAACTTCAGCGCCACAGCCATTTTCAGATAGCCCTCAATGCAAAGGCTCTAGACGCAAATATTGGTGTGAGAGCTAATTCAATCAAGGAAACACTGCATGTTGGTGAAGGGCATATTGAAGAAGGATCAGCCGAGTGGTTCTTGTGGGAGAACAACTCCATTTGGCTCACTAACTTCACACACCATCAGGCTTCCAAGCAGCTCTCAAGGAAACTCAGTTTTCACACTCTATGCTTAGTGCCCTTTGCATGGCTAGCACTGAAATGAATCTGGTAGAGCATCCCACACAAACGGATGCTCCACATGCGGGTTTCACATGCCATCAACTCCACATTCACAGGCAACTTCAGCGCCACAGCCGTTTTCAGATAGCCCTCAATGCAAAGGCTCTAGACGCAAATATTGGTGTGAGAGCTAATTCAATCAAGGAAACACTACATGTTGGTGAAGGGCATATTGAAGAAGGATCAACCGAGTGGTTCTTGTGGGAGAACAACTCCATTTTGTTCACTAACTTCACACACCATCAGGCTTCCAAGCAGCTCTCAAGGAAACTCAGATTTCACACTCTATGCTTAGTGCCCTTTGTGTGCCTAGGACTGAAATGAAGCTTGGTCAGCATCCCACACAAACGAATGCTCCACATGCGGGTTTCACATGCCACCAACTCCACATTCACAGGCAACTTCAGCGCCACAGCCGTTTTCAGATAGCCCTCAATGCAAAGGCTCTAGACGCAAATATTGGTGTGAGAGCTAATTCAATCAAGGAAACACTGCATGTTGGTGAAGGGCATATTGAAGAAGGATCAGCCGAGTGGTTCTTGTGGGAGAACAACTCCATTTGGCTCACTAACTTCACACACCACCAGGCTTCCAAGCAGCTCTCAAGGAAACTCAGTTTTCACACTCTATGCTTAGTGAACTTTGAGTGCATTATCTAGGAATGAACCTGGTAGAGCATCCCACACAAACGAATGCTCCACATGCGGGTTTCACATGCCACCAGCTCCACATTCACAGGCAACTTCAGCGCCACAGCCGTTTTCAGATAGCCCACAATGCAAAGGCTCTAGACTCAAATATTGGTGTGAGAGCTAATTCAATCAAGGAAACACTGCATGTTGGTGAAGGGCATATTGAAGAAGGATCAGCAGAGTGGTTCTTGTGGGAGAACAACTCTATTTGGCTCACTAACTTCACACACCATCAGGCTTCCAAGCAGCTCTCAAGGAAACTCAGTTTTCACACTCTATGCTTAGTGCCCTTTGCATGGCTAGCACTGAAATGAATCTGGTAGAGCATCCCACACAAACGAATGCTCCACATGCGGGTTTCACATGCCACCAACTCCACATTCACAGGCAACTTCAGCGATACAGCCGTTTTCAGATAGCCGTCAATGCAAAGGCTCTAGACGCAAATATTGGTGTGAGAGCTAATTCAATCAAGGAAACACTGCATGTTGGTGAAGGGCATATTGAAGAAGGATCAGCCGAGTGGTTCTTGTGGGAGAACAACTCCATTTGGCTCACTAACTTCACACCTCATCAGGCTTCCAAGCAGCTCTCAAGGAAACTCAGTTTTCACACTCTATGCTTAGTGCCCTTTGAGTGCATTATCTAGGAATGAATTTGGTAGAGCATCCCACACAAACGAATGCTCCACATGCGGGTTTCACATGCCACCAACCCCACATTCACAGGAAACTTCAGCGCCACAGCCGTTTTCAGATAGCCCTCAATGCAAAGGCTCTAGACGCAAATATTGGTGTGAGAGCTAATTCAATCAAGGAAACACTGCATGTTGGTGAAGGGCATATTGAAGAAGGATCAGCCGAGTGGTTCTTGTGGGAGAACAACTCCATTTGGCTCACTAACTTCACACACCATCAGGCTTCCAAGCAGCTCTCAAGGAATCTCAGTTTTCACACTCTATGCTTAGTGCCCTTTGAGTGCATTATCTAGGAATGAATCTGGTAGAGCATCCCACACAAACGAATGCTCCACATGCGGGTTTCACATGCCACCAACTCCACATTCACAGGCAACTTCAGCGCCACAGCCGTTTTCAGATAGCCCTCAATGCAAAGGCTCTAGACGCAAATATTGGTGTGAGAGCTAATTCAATCAAGGAAACACTGCATGTTGGTGAAGGGCATATTGAAGAAGGATCAGCAGAGTGGTTCTTGTGGGAGAACAACTCCATTTGTCTCACTAACTTCACACACCATCAGGCTTCCAAGCAGCTCTCAAGGAAACTCAGTTTTCACACTCTATGCTTAGTGCCCTTTGCATGGCTAGCACTGAAATGAATCTGGTAGAGCATCCCACACAAACGAATGCTCCACATGCGGGTTTCACATGCCACCAACTCCACATTCACAGGCAACTTCAGCGATACAGCCGTTTTCAGATAGCCCACAATGCAAAGGCTCTAGACGCAAATATTGGTGTGAGAGCTAATTCAATCAAGGAAACACTGCATGTTGGTGAAGGGCATATTGAAGAAGGATCAGCCGAGTGGTTCTTGTGGGAGAACAACTCCATTTGGCTCACTAACTTCACACACCATCAGGCTTCCAAGCAGCTCTCAAGGAAACTCAGTTTTCACACTCTATGCTTAGTGCCCTTTGAGTGCATTATCTAGGAATGAATTTGGTAGAGCATCCCACACAAACGAATGCTCCACATGCGGGTTTCACATGCCACCAACCCCACATTCATAGGCAACTTCAGCGCCACAGCCGTTTTCAGATAGCCCTCAATGCAAAGGCTCTAGACGCAAATATTGGTGTGAGAGCTAATTCAATCAAGGAAACACTGCATGTTGGTGAAGGGCATATTGAAGAAGGATCAGCCGAGTGGTTCTTGTGGGAGAACAACTCCATTTGGCTCACTAACTTCACACACCATCAGGCTTCCAAGCAGCTCTCAAGGAAACTCAGTTTTCACACTCTATGCTTAGTGCCCTTTGAGTGCATTATCTAGGAATGAATCTGGTAGAGCATCCCACACAAACGAATGCTCCACATGCGGGTTTCACATGCCACCAACTCCACATTCACAGGCAACTTCAGCGCCACAGCCGTTTTCAGATAGCCCTCAATGCAAAGGCTCTAGACGCAAATATTGGTGTGAGAGCTAATTCAATCAAGGAAACACTGCATGTTGGTGAAGGGCATATTGAAGAAGGATCAGCCGAGTGGTTCTTGTGGGAGAACAACTCCATTTGGCTCACTAACTTCACACACCATCAGGCTTCCAAGCAGCTCTCAAGGAAACTCAGTTTTCACACTCTATGCCTAGTGCTCTTTGTGTGCCTAGGACTGAAATGAAGCTTGGTCAGCATCCCACACAAACAAATGCTCCACATGCGGGTTTCACATGCCACCAACTCCACATTCACAGGCAACTTCAGCGCCACAGCCGTTTTCAGATAGCCCTCAATGCAAAGGCTCTAGACGCAAATATTGGTGTGAGAGCTAATTCAATCAAGGAAACACTGCATGTTGGTGAAGGGCATATTGAAGAAGGATCAGCCGAGTGGTTCTTGTGGGAGAACAACTCCATTTGGCTCACTAACTTCACACACCATCAGGCTTCCAAGCAGCTCTCAAGGAAACTCAGTTTTCACACTCTATGCTTAGTGCCCTTTGAGTGCATTATCTAGGAATGAACCTGGTAGAGCATCCCACGCAAACGAATGCTCCACATGCGGGTTTCACATGCCACCAACTCCACATTCACAGGCAACTTCAGCGCCACAGCCGTTTTCAGATAGCCCTCAATGCAAAGGCTCTAGACTCAAATATTGGTGTGAGAGCTAATTCAATCAAGGAAACACTGCATGTTGGTGAAGGGCATATTGAAGAAGGATCAGCCGAGTGGTTCTTGTGGGAGAACAACTCCATTTGGCTCACTAACTTCACACACCATCAGGCTTCCAAGCAGCTCTCAAGGAAACTCAGTTTTCACACTCTATGCTTAGTGCCCTTTGAGTGCATTATCTAGGAATGAACCTGGTAGAGCATCCCACACAAACGAATGCTCCACATGCGGGTTTCACATGCCACCAACTTCACATTCACAGGCAACTTCAGCGCCACAGCCGTTTTCAGATAGCCCACAATGCAAAGGCTCTAGACTGAAATATTGGTGTGAAAGCTAATTCAATCAAGGAAACACTGCATGTTGGTGAAGGGCATATTGAAGAAGGATCAGCCGAGTGGTTCTTGTGGGCGAACAACTCCATTTGGCTCACTAACTTCACACACCATCAGGCTTCCAAGCAGCTCTCAAGGAAACTCAGTTTTCACACTCTATGCTTAGTGCCCTTTGCATGGGTAGCACTTAAATGAATCTGGTAGAGCATCCCACACAAACGGATGCTCCACATGCGGGTTTCACATGCCACCAACTCCACATTCACAGGCAACTTCAGCGCCACAGCCGTTTTCAGATAGCCCTCAATGCAAAGGCTCTAGACGCAAATATTGGTGTGAGAGCTAATTCAATCAAGGAAACACTGCATGTTGGTGAAGGGCATATTGAAGAAGGATCAGAAGAGTGGTTCTTGTGGGAGAACAACTCCATTTGGCTCACTAACTTCACACACCATCAGGCTTCCAAGCAGCTCTCAAGGAAACTCAGTTTTCACACTCTATGCTTAGTGCCCTTTGTGTGCCTAGGACTGAAATGAAGCTTGGTCAGCATCCCACACAAACGAATGCTCCACATGCGGGTTTCACATGCCACCAACTCCACATTCACAGGCAACTTCAGCGCCACAGCCGTTTTCAGATAGCCCTCAATGCAAAGGCTCTAGACGCAAATATTGGTGTGAGAGCTAATTCAATCAAGGAAACACTGCATGTTGGTGAAGGGCATATTGAAGAAGGATCAGCCGAGTGGTTCTTGTGGGAGAACAACTCCATTTGGCTCACTAACTTCACACACCACCAGGCTTCCAAGCAGCTCTCAAGGAAACTCAGTTTTCACACTCTATGCTTAGTGCCCTTTGTGTGCCTAGGACTGAAATGAAGCTTGGTCAGCATCCCACACAAACGAATGCTCCACATGCGGGTTTCACATGCCACCAACTCCACATTCACAGGCAACTTCAGCGCCACAGCCCTTTTCAGATAGTTCTCAATGCAAAGGCTCTAGACGCAAATATTGGTGTGAGAGCTAATTCAATCAAGGAAACACTGCATGTTGGTGAAGGGCATATTGAAGAAGGATCAGCCGAGTGGTTCTTGTGGGAGAACAACTCCATTTGGCTCACTAACTTCACACACCATCAGGCTTCCAAGCAGCTCTCAAGGAAACTCAGTTTTCACACTCTATGCTTAGTGTCCTTTGAGTGCATTATCTAGGAATGAATCTGGTAGAGCATCCCACACAAACGAATGCTCCACATGCGGGTTTCACATGCCACCAACTCCACATTCACAGGCAACTTCAGCGCCACAGCCGTTTTCAGATAGCCCTCAATGCAAAGGCTCTAGACGCAAATATTGGTGTGAGAGCTAATTCAATCAAGGAAACACTGCATGTTGGTGAAGGGCATATTGAAGAAGGATCAGCCGAGTGGTTCTTGTGGGAGAACTACTCCATTTGGCTCACTAACTTCACACACCATCAGGCTTCCAAGCAGCTCTCAGGGAAACTCAGTTTTCACACTCTATGCTTAGTGCCCTTTGCATGGCTAGCACTGAAATGAACTTGGTAGAGCATCCCACACAAACGAATGCTCCACATGCGGGTTTCACATGCCACCAACTCCACATTCACAGGCAACTTCAGCGCCACAGCCGTTTTCAGATAGCCCTCAATGCAAAGGCTCTAGACGCAAATATTGGTGTGAGAGCTAATTCAATCAAGGAAACACTGCATGTTGGTGAAGGGCATATTGAAGAAGGATCAGCCGAGTGGTTCTTGTGGGAGAACAACTCCATTTGGCTCACTAACTTCACACACCATCAGGCTTCCAAGCAGCTCTCAAGGAAACTCAGTTTTCACACTCTATGCTTAGTGCCCTTTGTATGCCTAGGACTGAAATGAAGCTTGGTCAGCATCCCACACAAACGAATGCTCCATATGCGGGTTTCACATGCCACCAACTCCACATTCACAGGCAACTTCAGCGCCACAGCCGTTTTCAGATAGCCCTCAATGCAAAGGCTCTAGACGCAAATATTGGTGTGAGAGCTAATTCAATCAAGGAAACACTGCATGTTGGTGAAGGGCATATTGAAGAAGGATCAGCCGAGTGGTTCTTGTGGGAGAACAACTCCATTTGGCTCACTAACTTCACACACCATCAGGCTTCCAAGCAGCTCTCAAGGAAACTCAGTTTTCACACTCTATGCTTAGTGAACTTTGAGTGCATTATCTAGGAATGAACCTGGTAGAGCATCCCACACAAACGAATGCTCCACATGCGGGTTTCACATGCCACCAACTCCACATTCACAGGCAACTTCAGCGCCACAGCCGTTTTCAGATAGCCCACAATGCAAAGGCTCTAGACTGAAATATTGGTGTGAGAGCTAATTCAATCAAGGAAACACTGCATGTTGGTGAAGGGCATATTGAAGAAGGATCAGCCGAGTGGTTCTTGTGGGAGAACAACTCCATTTGGCTCACTAACTTCACACACCATCAGGCTTCCAAGCAGCTCTCAAGGAAACTCAGTTTTCACACTCTATGCTTAGTGCCCTTTGCATGGCTAGCACTGAAATGAATCTGGTAGAGCATCCCACACAAACGAATGCTCCACATGCGGGTTTCACATGCCACCAACTCCACATTCACAGGCAACTTCAGCGATACAGCCGTTTTCAGATAGCCCACAATGCAAAGGCTCTAGACGCAAATATTGGTGTGAGAGCTAATTCAATCAAGGAAACACTGCATGTTGGTGAAGGGCATATTGAAGAAGGATCAGCCGAGTGGTTCTTGTGGGAGAACAACTCCATTTGGCTCACTAACTTCACACACCATCAGGCTTCCAAGCAGCTCTCAAGGAAACTCAGTTTTCACACTCTATGCTTAGTGCCCTTTGAGTGCATTATCTAGGAATGAATTTGGTAGAGCATCCCACACAAACGAATGCTCCACATGCGGGTTTCACATGCCACCAACCCCACATTCATAGGCAACTTCAGCGCCACAGCCGTTTTCAGATAGCCCTCAATGCAAAGGCTCTAGACGCAAATATTGGTGTGAGAGCTAATTCAATCAAGGAAACACTGCATGTTGGTGAAGGGCATATTGAAGAAGGATCAGCCGAGTGGTTCTTGTGGGAGAACAACTCCATTTGGCTCACTAACTTCACACACCATCAGGCTTCCAAGCAGCTCTCAAGGAAACTCAGTTTTCACACTCTATGCTTAGTGCCCTTTGAGTGCATTATCTAGGAATGAATCTGGTAGAGCATCCCACACAAACGAATGCTCCACATGCGGGTTTCACATGCCACCAACTCCACATTCACAGGCAACTTCAGCGCCACAGCCGTTTTCAGATAGCCCTCAATGCAAAGGCTCTAGACGCAAATATTGGTGTGAGAGCTAATTCAATCAAGGAAACACTGCATGTTGGTGAAGGGCATATTGAAGAAGGATCAGCCGAGTGGTTCTTGTGGGAGAACAACTCCATTTGGCTCACTAACTTCACACACCATCAGGCTTCCAAGCAGCTCTCAAGGAAACTCAGTTTTCACACTCTATGCCTAGTGCTCTTTGTGTGCCTAGGACTGAAATGAAGCTTGGTCAGCATCCCACACAAACAAATGCTCCACATGCGGGTTTCACATGCCACCAACTCCACATTCACAGGCAACTTCAGCGCCACAGCCGTTTTCAGATAGCCCTCAATGCAAAGGCTCTAGACGCAAATATTGGTGTGAGAGCTAATTCAATCAAGGAAACACTGCATGTTGGTGAAGGGCATATTGAAGAAGGATCAGCCGAGTGGTTCTTGTGGGAGAACAACTCCATTTGGCTCACTAACTTCACACACCATCAGGCTTCCAAGCAGCTCTCAAGGAAACTCAGTTTTCACACTCTATGCTTAGTGCCCTTTGAGTGCATTATCTAGGAATGAACCTGGTAGAGCATCCCACACAAACGAATGCTCCACATGCGGGTTTCACATGCCACCAACTCCACATTCACAGGCAACTTCAGCGCCACAGCCGTTTTCAGATAGCCCTCAATGCAAAGGCTCTAGACTCAAATATTGGTGTGAGAGCTAATTCAATCAAGGAAACACTGCATGTTGGTGAAGGGCATATTGAAGAAGGATCAGCCGAGTGGTTCTTGTGGGAGAACAACTCCATTTGGCTCACTAACTTCACACACCATCAGGCTTCCAAGCAGCTCTCAAGGAAACTCAGTTTTCACACTCTATGCTTAGTGCCCTTTGCATGGCTAGCACTGAAATGAAGCTTGGTCAGCATCCCACACAAACCAATGCTCCACATGCGGGTTTCACATGCCACCAACTCCACATTCACAGGCAACTTCAGCGCCACAGCCGTTTTCAGATAGCCCTCAATGCAAAGGCTCTAGACGCAAATATTGGTGTGAGAGCTAATTCAATCAAGGAAACACTGCATGTTGGTGAAGGGCATATTGAAGAAGGATCAGCCGAGTGGTTCTTGTGGGAGAACAACTCCATTTGGCTCACTAACTTCACACACCATCAGGCTTCCAAGCAGCTCTCAAGGAAACTCAGTTTTCACACTCTATGCTTAGTGCCCTTTGAGTGCATTATCTAGGAATGAACCTGGTAGAGCATCCCACACAAACGAATGCTCCACATGCGGGTTTCACATGCCACCAACTTCACATTCACAGGCAACTTCAGCGCCACAGCCGTTTTCAGATAGCCCACAATGCAAAGGCTCTAGACTGAAATATTGGTGTGAAAGCTAATTCAGTCAAGGAAACACTGCATGTTGGTGAAGGGCATATTGAAGAAGGATCAGCCGAGTGGTTCTTGTGGGCGAACAACTCCATTTGGCTCACTAACTTCACACACCATCAGGCTTCCAAGCAGCTCTCAAGGAAACTCAGTTTTCACACTCTATGCTTAGTGCCCTTTGCATAGGTAGCACTGAAATGAATCTGGTAGAGCATCCCACACAAACGGATGCTCCACATGCGGGTTTCACATGCCACCAACTCCACATTCACAGGCAACTTCAGCGCCACAGCCGTTTTCAGATAGCCCTCAATGCAAAGGCTCTAGACGCAAATATTGGTGTGAGAGCTAATTCAATCAAGGAAACACTGCATGTTGGTGAAGGGCATATTGAAGAAGGATCAGCCGAGTGGTTCTTGTGGGAGGACAACTCCATTTGGCTCACTAACTTCACACACCATCAGGCTTCCAAGCAGCTCTCAAGGAAACTCAGTTTTCACACTCTATGCTTAGTGCCCTTTGTGTGCCTAGGACTGAAATGAAGCTTGGTCAGCATCCCACACAAACGAATGCTCCACATGCGGGTTTCACATGCCACCAACTCCACATTCACAGGCAACTTCAGCGCCACAGCCCTTTTCAGATAGCCCTCAATGCAAAGGCGCTAGAAGCAAATATTGGTGTGAGAGCTAATTCAATCAAGGAAACACTGCATGTTGGTGAAGGGCATAATGAAGAAGGATCAGCCGAGTGGTTCTTGTGGGAGAACAACTCCATTTGGCTCACTAACTTCACACACCACCAGGCTTCCAAGCAGCTCTCAAGGAAACTCAGTTTTCACACTCTATGCTTAGTGCCCTTTGAGTGCATTATCTAGGAATGAACCTGGTAGAGCATCCCACACAAACGAATGCTCCACATGCGGGTTTCACATGCCACCAACTCCACATTCACAGGCAACTTCAGCGCCACAGCCGTTTTCAGATAGCCCTCAATGCAAAGGCTCTAGACGCAAATATTGGTGTGAGAGCTAATTCAATCAAGGAAACACTGCATGTTGGTGAAGGGCATATTGAAGAAGGATCAGCCGAGTGGTTCTTGTGGGAGAACAACTCCATTTGGCTCACTAACTTCACACACCATCAGGCTTCCAAGCAGCTCTCAAGGAAACTCAGTTTTCACACTCTATGCTTAGTGCCCTTTGAGTGCATTATCTAGGAATGAACTTGGTAGAGCATCCCACACAAACGAATGCTCCACATGCGGGTTTCACATGCCACCAACCCCACATTCACAGGCAACTTCAGCGCCACAGCCGTTTTCAGATAGCCCTCAATGCAAAGGCTCTAGACGCAAATATTGGTGTGAGAGCTAATTCAATCAAGGAAACACTGCATGTTGGTGAAGGGCATATTGAAGAAGGATCAGCTGAGTGGTTCTTGTGGGAGAACAACTCCATTTGGCTCACTAACTTCACACACCATCAGGCTTCCAAGCAGCTCTCAAGGAAACTCAGTTTTCACACTCTATGCTTAGTGCCCTTTGTGTGCCTAGGACTGAAATGAAGCTTGGTCAGCATCCCACACAAACCAATGCTCCACATGCGGGTTTCACATGCCACCAACTCCACATTCACAGGCAACTTCAGCGCCACAGCCCTTTTCAGATAGTTCTCAATGCAAAGGCTCTAGACGCAAATATTGGTGTGAGAGCTAATTCAATCAAGGAAACACTGCATGTTGGTGAAGGGCATATTGAAGAAGGATCAGCCGAGTGGTTCTTGTGGGAGAACAACTCCATTTGGCTCACTAACTTCACACACCATCAGGCTTCCAAGCAGCTCTCAAGGAAACTCAGTTTTCACACTCTATGCTTAGTGTCCTTTGAGTGCATTATCTAGGAATGAATCTGGTAGAGCATCCCACACAAACGAATGCTCCACATGCGGGTTTCACATGCCACCAACTCCACATTCACAGGCAACTTCAGCGCCACAGCCGTTTTCAGATAGCCCTCAATGCAAAGGCTCTAGACGCAAATATTGGTGTGAGAGCTAATTCAATCAAGGAAACACTGCATGTTGGTGAAGGGCATATTGAAGAAGGATCAGCCGAGTGGTTCTTGTGGGAGAACTACTCCATTTGGCTCACTAACTTCACACACCATCAGGCTTCCAAGCAGCTCTCAAGGAAACTCAGTTTTCACACTCTATGCTTAGTGCCCTTTGCATGGCTAGCACTGAAATGAACTTGGTAGAGCATCCCACACAAACGAATGCTCCACATGCGGGTTTCACATGCCACCAACTCCACATTCACAGGCAACTTCAGCGCCACAGCCGTTTTCAGATAGCCCTCAATGCAAAGGCTCTAGACGCAAATATTGGTGTGAGAGCTAATTCAATCAAGGAAACACTGCATGTTGGTGAAGGGCATATTGAAGAAGGATCAGCCGAGTGGTTCTTGTGGGAGAACAACTCCATTTGGCTCACTAACTTCACACACCATCAGGCTTCCAAGCAGCTCTCAAGGAAACTCAGTTTTCACACTCTATGCTTAGTGCCCTTTGTATGCCTAGGACTGAAATGAAGCTTGGTCAGCATCCCACACAAACGAATGCTCCACATGCGGGTTTCACATGCCACCAACTCCACATTCACAGGCAACTTCAGCGCCACAGCCGTTTTCAGATAGCCCTCAATGCAAAGGCTCTAGACGCAAATATTGGTGTGAGAGCTAATTCAATCAAGGAAACACTGCATGTTGGTGAAGGGCATATTGAAGAAGGATCAGCCGAGTGGTTCTTGTGGGAGAACAACTCCATTTGGCTCACTAACTTCACACACCATCAGGCTTCCAAGCAGCTCTCAAGGAAACTCAGTTTTCACACTCTATGCTTAGTGAACTTTGAGTGCATTATCTAGGAATGAACCTGGTAGAGCATCCCACACAAACGAATGCTCCACATGCGGGTTTCACATGCCACCAACTCCACATTCACAGGCAACTTCAGCGCCACAGCCGTTTTCATATAGCCCACAATGCAAAGGCTCTAGACTGAAATATTGGTGTGAGAGCTAATTCAATCAAGGAAACACTGCATGTTGGTGAAGGGCATATTGAAGAAGGATCAGCCGAGTGGTTCTTGTGGGAGAACAACTCCATTTGGCTCACTAACTTCACACACCATCAGGCTTCCAAGCAGCTCTCAAGGAAACTCAGTTTTCACACTCTATGCTTAGTGCCCTTTGCATGGCTAGCACTGAAATGAATCTGGTAGAGCATCCCACACAAACGAATGCTCCACATGCGGGTTTCACATGCCACCAACTCCACATTCACAGGCAACTTCAGCGCCACAGCCGTTTTCAGATAGCCCTCAATGCAAAGGCTCTAGACGCAAATATTGGTGTGAGAGCTAATTCAATCAAGGAAACACTGCATGTTGGTGAAGGGCATATTGAAGAAGGATCAGCAAAGTGCATTATGCGGGAGAACAACTCCATTTGGCTCACTAACTTCACACACCATCAGGCTTCCAAGCAGCTCTCAAGGAAACTCAGTTTTCACACTCTATGCTTAGTGCCCTTTGTGTGCCTAGGACTGAAATGAAGCTTGGTCAGCATCCCACACAAACGAATGCTCCACATGCGGGTTTCACATGCCACCAACTCCACATTCACAGGCAACTTCAGCACCACAGCCGTTTTCAGATAGCCCTCAATGCAAAGGCGCTAGAAGCAAATATTGGTGTGAGAGCTAATTCAATCAAGGAAACACTGCATGTTGGTGAAGGGCATAATGAATAAGGATCAGCCGAGTGGTTCTTGTGGGAGAACAACTCCATTTGGCTCACTAACTTCACACACCACCAGGCTTCCAAGCAGCTCTCAAGGAAACTCAGTTTTCACACTCTATGCTTAGTGCCCTTTGCATGGCTAGCACTGAAATGAACCTGGTAGAGCATCCCACACAAACGAATGCTCCACATGCGGGTTTCACATGCCACCAACTCCACATTCACAGGCAACTTCAGCGCCACAGCCGTTTTCAGATAGCCCTCAATGCAAAGGCTCTAGACGCAAATATTGGTGTGAGAGCTAATTCAATCAAGGAAACACTGCATGTTGGTGAAGGGCATATTGAAGAAGGATCAGCCGAGTGGTTCTTGTGGGAGAACAACTCCATTTGGCTCACTAACTTCACACACCATCAGGCTTCCAAGCAGCTCTCAAGGAAACTCAGTTTTCACACTCTATGCTTAGTGCCCTTTGAGTGCATTATCTAGGAATGAACTTGGTAGAGCATCCCACACAAACGAATGCTCCACATGCGGGTTTCACATGCCACCAACCCCACATTCACAGGCAACTTCAGCGCCACAGCCGTTTTCAGATAGCCCTCAATGCAAAGGCTCTAGACGCAAATATTGGTGTGAGAGCTAATTCAATCAAGGAAACACTGCATGTTGGTGAAGGGCATATTGAAGAAGGATCAGCTGAGTGGTTCTTGTGGGAGAACAACTCCATTTGGCTCACTAACTTCACACACCATCAGGCTTCCAAGCAGCTCTCAAGGAAACTCAGTTTTCACACTCTATGCTTAGTGCCCTTTGTGTGCCTAGGACTGAAATGAAGCTTGGTCAGCATCCCACACAAACCAATGCTCCACATGCGGGTTTCACATGCCACCAACTCCACATTCACAGGCAACTTCAGCGCCACAGCCCTTTTCAGATAGTTCTCAATGCAAAGGCTCTAGACGCAAATATTGGTGTGAGAGCTAATTCAATCAAGGAAACACTGCATGTTGGTGAAGGGCATATTGAAGAAGGATCAGCCGAGTGGTTCTTGTGGGAGAACAACTCCATTTGGCTCACTAACTTCACACACCATCAGGCTTCCAAGCAGCTCTCAAGGAAACTCAGTTTTCACACTCTATGCTTAGTGTCCTTTGAGTGCATTATCTAGGAATGAATCTGGTAGAGCATCCCACACAAACGAATGCTCCACATGCGGGTTTCACATGCCACCAACTCCACATTCACAGGCAACTTCAGCGCCACAGCCGTTTTCAGATAGCCCTCAATGCAAAGGCTCTAGACGCAAATATTGGTGTGAGAGCTAATTCAATCAAGGAAACACTGCATGTTGGTGAAGGGCATATTGAAGAAGGATCAGCCGAGTGGTTCTTGTGGGAGAACTACTCCATTTGGCTCACTAACTTCACACACCATCAGGCTTCCAAGCAGCTCTCAAGGAAACTCAGTTTTCACACTCTATGCTTAGTGCCCTTTGCATGGCTAGCACTGAAATGAACTTGGTAGAGCATCCCACACAAACGAATGCTCCACATGCGGGTTTCACATGCCACCAACTCCACATTCACAGGCAACTTCAGCGCCACAGCCGTTTTCAGATAGCCCTCAATGCAAAGGCTCTAGACGCAAATATTGGTGTGAGAGCTAATTCAATCAAGGAAACACTGCATGTTGGTGAAGGGCATATTGAAGAAGGATCAGCCGAGTGGTTCTTGTGGGAGAACAACTCCATTTGGCTCACTAACTTCACACACCATCAGGCTTCCAAGCAGCTCTCAAGGAAACTCAGTTTTCACACTCTATGCTTAGTGCCCTTTGTATGCCTAGGACTGAAATGAAGCTTGGTCAGCATCCCACACAAACGAATGCTCCACATGCGGGTTTCACATGCCACCAACTCCACATTCACAGGCAACTTCAGCGCCACAGCCGTTTTCAGATAGCCCTCAATGCAAAGGCTCTAGACGCAAATATTGGTGTGAGAGCTACTTCAATGAAGGAAACAGTGCATGTTGGTGAAGGGCATATTGAAGAAGGATCAGCCGAGTGGTTCTTGTGGGAGAACAACTCCATTTGGCTCACTAACTTCACACACCATCAGGCTTCCAAGCAGCTCTCAAGGAAACTCAGTTTTCACACTCTATGCTTAGTGAACTTTGAGTGCATTATCTAGGAATGAACCTGGTAGAGCATCCCACACAAACGAATGCTCCACATGCGGGTTTCACATGCCACCAACTCCACATTCACAGGCAACTTCAGCGCCACAGCCGTTTTCAGATAGCCCACAATGCAAAGGCTCTAGACTGAAATATTGGTGTGAGAGCTAATTCAATCAAGGAAACACTGCATGTTGGTGAAGGGCATATTGAAGAAGGATCAGCCGAGTGGTTCTTGTGGGAGAACAACTCCATTTGGCTCACTAACTTCACACACCATCAGGCTTCCAAGCAGCTCTCAAGGAAACTCAGTTTTCACACTCTATGCTTAGTGCCCTTTGCATGGCTAGCACTGAAATGAATCTGGTAGAGCATCCCACACAAACGAATGCTCCACATGCGGGTTTCACATGCCACCAACTCCACATTCACAGGCAACTTCAGCGCCACAGCCGTTTTCAGATAGCCCTCAATGCAAAGGCTCTAGACGCAAATATTGGTGTGAGAGCTAATTCAATCAAGGAAACACTGCATGTTGGTGAAGGGCATATTGAAGAAGGATCAGCAAAGTGCATTATGCGGGAGAACAACTCCATTTGGCTCACTAACTTCACACACCATCAGGCTTCCAAGCAGCTCTCAAGGAAACTCAGTTTTCACACTCTATGCTTAGTGCCCTTTGTGTGCCTAGGACTGAAATGAAGCTTGGTCAGCATCCCACACAAACGAATGCTCCACATGCGGGTTTCACATGCCACCAACTCCACATTCACAGGCAACTTCAGCACCACAGCCGTTTTCAGATAGCCCTCAATGCAAAGGCGCTAGAAGCAAATATTGGTGTGAGAGCTAATTCAATCAAGGAAACACTGCATGTTGGTGAAGGGCATAATGAATAAGGATCAGCCGAGTGGTTCTTGTGGGAGAACAACTCCATTTGGCTCACTACCTTCACACACCACCAGGCTTCCAAGCAGCTCTCAAGGAAACTCAGTTTTCACACTCTATGCTTAGTGCCCTTTGCATGGCTAGCACTGAAATGAACCTGGTAGAGCATCCCACACAAACGAATGCTCCACATGCGGGTTTCACATGCCACCAACTCCACATTCACAGGCAACTTCAGCGCCACAGCCCTTTTCAGATAGCCCTCAATGCAAAGGCTCTAGACGCAAATATTGGTGTGAGAGCTAATTCAATCAAGGAAACACTGCATGTTGGTGAAGGGCATATTGAAGAAGGATCAGCCGAGTGGTTCTTGTGGGAGAACAACT
This sequence comes from Ochotona princeps, assembly GCF_030435755.1. Lineage (NCBI taxonomy): Eukaryota > Metazoa > Chordata > Mammalia > Lagomorpha > Ochotonidae > Ochotona > Ochotona princeps. The sequence goes on along the minus strand of NW_026699082.1, from coordinate 6,464 downwards.
CCATTTTGTTCACTAACTTCACACACCATCAGGCTTCCAAGCAGCTCTCAAGGAAACTCAGTTTTCACACTCTATGCTTAGTGCCCTTTGAGTGCATTATCTAGGAATGAACTTGGTAGAGCATCCCACACAAACGAATGCTCCACATGCGGGTTTCGCATGCCACCAACCCCACATTCACAGGCAACTTCAGCGCCACAGCCGTTTTCAGATAGCCCTCAATGCAAAGGCTCTAGACGCAAATATTGGTGTGAGAGCTAATTCAATCAAGGAAACACTGCATGTTGGTGAAGGGCATATTGAAGAAGGATCAGCCGAGTGGTTCTTGTGGGAGAACAACTCCATTTTGTTCACTAACTTCACACACCATCAGGCTTCCAAGCAGCTCTCAAGGAAACTCAGTTTTCACACTCTATGCTTAGTGCCCTTTGTGTGCCTAGGACTGAAATGAAGCTTGGTCAGCATCCCACACAAACCAATGCTCCACATGCAGGTTTCACATGCCACCAACTCCACATTCACAGGCAACTTCAGCGCCACAGCCCTTTTCAGATAGTTCTCAATGCAAAGGCTCTAGACGCAAATATTGGTGTGAGAGCTAATTCAATCAAGGAAACACTGCATGTTGGTGAAGGGCATATTGAAGAAGGATCAGCCGAGTGGTTCTTGTGGGAGAACAACTCCATTTGGCTCACTAACTTCACACACCATCAGGCTTCCAAGCAGCTCTCAAGGAAACTCAGTTTTCACACTCTATGCTTAGTGAACTTTGAGTGCATTATCTAGGAATGAACCTGGTAGAGCATCCCACACAAACGAATGCTCCACATGCGGGTTTCACATGCCACCAACTCCACATTCACAGGCAACTTCAGCGCCACAGCCGTTTTCAGATAGCCCACAATGCAAAGGCTCTAGACTGAAATATTGGTGTGAGAGCTAATTCAATCAAGGAAACACTGCATGTTGGTGAAGGGCATATTGAAGAAGGATCAGCCGAGTGGTTCTTGTGGGAGAACAACTCCATTTGGCTCACTAACTTCACACACCATCAGGCTTCCAAGCAGCTCTCAAGGAAACTCAGTTTTCACACTCTATGCTTAGTGCCCTTTGCATGGCTAGCACTGAAATGAATCTGGTAGAGCATCCCACACAAACGAATGCTCCACATGCGGGTTTCACATGCCACCAACTCCACATTCACAGGCAACTTCAGCGTCACAGCCGTTTTCAGATAGCCCTCAATGCAAAGGCTCTAGACGCAAATATTGGTGTGAGAGCTAATTCAATCAAGGAAACACTGCATGTTGGTGAAGGGCATATTGAAGAAGGATCAGCAAAGTGCATTATGCGGGAGAACAACTCCATTTGGCTCACTAACTTCACACACCATCAGGCTTCCAAGCAGCTCTCAAGGAAACTCAGTTTTCACTCTATGCTTAGTGCCCTTTGCATGGCTAGCACTGAAATGAACCTGGTAGAGCATCCCACACAAACGAATGCTCCACATGCGGGTTTCACATGCCACCAACTCCACATTCACAGGCAACTTCAGCGCCACAGCCCTTTTCAGATAGCCCTCAATGCAAAGGCTCTAGACGCAAATATTGGTGTGAGAGCTAATTCAATCAAGGAAACACTGCATGTTGGTGAAGGGCATATTGAAGAAGGATCAGCCGAGTGGTTCTTGTGGGAGAACAACTCCATTTTGTTCACTAACTTCACACACCATCAGGCTTCCAAGCAGCTCTCAAGGAAACTCAGTTTTCACACTCTATGCTTAGTGCCCTTTGAGTGCATTATCTAGGAATGAACTTGGTAGAGCATCCCACACAAACGAATGCTCCACATGCGGGTTTCGCATGCCACCAACCCCACATTCACAGGCAACTTCAGCGCCACAGCCGTTTTCAGATAGCCCTCAATGCAAAGGCTCTAGACGCAAATATTGGTGTGAGAGCTAATTCAATCAAGGAAACACTGCATGTTGGTGAAGGGCATATTGAAGAAGGATCAGCCGAGTGGTTCTTGTGGGAGAACAACTCCATTTTGTTCACTAACTTCACACACCATCAGGCTTCCAAGCAGCTCTCAAGGAAACTCAGTTTTCACACTCTATGCTTAGTGCCCTTTGTGTGCCTAGGACTGAAATGAAGCTTGGTCAGCATCCCACACAAACCAATGCTCCACATGCAGGTTTCACATGCCACCAACTCCACATTCACAGGCAACTTCAGCGCCACAGCCCTTTTCAGATAGTTCTCAATGCAAAGGCTCTAGACGCAAATATTGGTGTGAGAGCTAATTCAATCAAGGAAACACTGCATGTTGGTGAAGGGCATATTGAAGAAGGATCAGCCGAGTGGTTCTTGTGGGAGAACAACTCCATTTGGCTCACTAACTTCACACACCATCAGGCTTCCAAGCAGCTCTCAAGGAAACTCAGTTTTCACACTCTATGCTTAGTGTCCTTTGAGTGCATTATCTAGGAATGAATCTGGTAGAGCATCCCACACAAACGAATGCTCCACATGCGGGTTTCACATGCCACCAACTCCACATTCACAGGCAACTTCAGCGCCACAGCCCTTTTCAGATAGCCCTCAATGCAAAGGCTCTAGACGCAAATATTGGTGTGAGAGCTAATTCAATCAAGGAAACACTGCATGTTGGTGAAGGGCATATTGAAGAAGGATCAGCCGAGTGGTTCTTGTGGGAGAACTACTCCATTTGGCTCACTAACTTCACACACCATCAGGCTTCCAAGCAGCTCTCAAGGAAACTCAGTTTTCACACTCTATGCTTAGTGCCCTTTGCATGGCTAGCACTGAAATGAACTTGGTAGAGCATCCCACACAAACGAATGCTCCACATGCGGGTTTCACATGCCACCAACTCCACATTCACAGGCAACTTCAGCGCCACAGCCGTTTTCAGATAGCCCTCAATGCAAAGGCTCTAGACGCAAATATTGGTGTGAGAGCTAATTCAATCAAGGAAACACTGCATGTTGGTGAAGGGCATATTGAAGAAGGATCAGCCGAGTGGTTCTTGTGGGAGAACAACTCCATTTGGCTCACTAACTTCACACACCATCAGGCTTCCAAGCAGCTCTCAAGGAAACTCAGTTTTCACACTCTATGCTTAGTGCCCTTTGTATGCCTAGGACTGAAATGAAGCTTGGTCAGCATCCCACACAAACGAATGCTCCACATGCGGGTTTCACATGCCACCAACTCCACATTCACAGGCAACTTCAGCGCCACAGCCGTTTTCAGATAGCCCTCAATGCAAAGGCTCTAGACGCAAATATTGGTGTGAGAGCTAATTCAATCAAGGAAACACTGCATGTTGGTGAAGGGCATATTGAAGAAGGATCAGCCGAGTGGTTCTTGTGGGAGAACAACTCCATTTGGCTCACTAACTTCACACACCATCAGGCTTCCAAGCAGCTCTCAAGGAAACTCAGTTTTCACACTCTATGCTTAGTGAACTTTGAGTGCATTATCTAGGAATGAACCTGGTAGAGCATCCCACACAAACGAATGCTCCACATGCGGGTTTCACATGCCACCAACTCCACATTCACAGGCAACTTCAGCGCCACAGCCGTTTTCAGATAGCCCACAATGCAAAGGCTCTAGACTGAAATATTGGTGTGAGAGCTAATTCAATCAAGGAAACACTGCATGTTGGTGAAGGGCATATTGAAGAAGGATCAGCCGAGTGGTTCTTGTGGGAGAACAACTCCATTTGGCTCACTAACTTCACACACCATCAGGCTTCCAAGCAGCTCTCAAGGAAACTCAGTTTTCACACTCTATGCTTAGTGCCCTTTGAGTGCATTATCTAGGAATGAATCTGGTAGAGCATCCCACACAAACGAATGCTCCACATGCGGGTTTCACATGCCACCAACTCCACATTCACAGGCAACTTCAGCGCCACAGCCGTTTTCAGATAGCCCTCAATGCAAAGGCTCTAGACGCAAATATTGGTGTGAGAGCTAATTCAATCAAGGAAACACTGCATGTTGGTGAAGGGCATATTGAAGAAGGATCAGCCGAGTGGTTCTTGTGGGAGAACAACTCCATTTGGCTCACTAACTTCACACACCATCAGGCTTCCAAGCAGCTCTCAAGGAAACTCAGTTTTCACACTCTATGCCTAGTGCTCTTTGTGTGCCTAGGACTGAAATGAAGCTTGGTCAGCATCCCACACAAACAAATGCTCCACATGCGGGTTTCACATGCCACCAACTCCACATTCACAGGCAACTTCAGCGCCACAGCCGTTTTCAGATAGCCCTCAATGCAAAGGCTCTAGACGCAAATATTGGTGTGAGAGCTAATTCAATCAAGGAAACACTGCATGTTGGTGAAGGGCATATTGAAGAAGGATCAGCCGAGTGGTTCTTGTGGGAGAACAACTCCATTTGGCTCACTAACTTCACACACCATCAGGCTTCCAAGCAGCTCTCAAGGAAACTCAGTTTTCACACTCTATGCTTAGTGCCCTTTGAGTGCATTATCTAGGAATGAACCTGGTAGAGCATCCCACACAAACGAATGCTCCACATGCGGGTTTCACATGCCACCAACTCCACATTCACAGGCAACTTCAGCGCCACAGCCGTTTTCAGATAGCCCTCAATGCAAAGGCTCTAGACGCAAATATTGGTGTGAGAGCTAATTCAATCAAGGAAACACTGCATGTTGGTGAAGGGCATATTGAAGAAGGATCAGCCGAGTGGTTCTTGTGGGAGAACAACTCCATTTGGCTCACTAACTTCACACACCATCAGGCTTCCAAGCAGCTCTCAAGGAAACTCAGTTTTCACACTCTATGCTTAGTGCCCTTTGCATGGCTAGCACTGAAATGAAGCTTGGTCAGCATCCCACACAAACCAATGCTCCACATGCGGGTTTCACATGCCACCAACTCCACATTCACAGGCAACTTCAGCGCCACAGCCGTTTTCAGATAGCCCTCAATGCAAAGGCTCTAGACGCAAATATTGGTGTGAGAGCTAATTCAATCAAGGAAACACTGCATGTTGGTGAAGGGCATATTGAAGAAGGATCAGCCGAGTGGTTCTTGTGGGAGAACAACTCCATTTGGCTCACTAACTTCACACACCATCAGGCTTCCAAGCAGCTCTCAAGGAAACTCAGTTTTCACACTCTATGCCTAGTGCTCTTTGTGTGCCTAGGACTGAAATGAAGCTTGGTCAGCATCCCACACAAACAAATGCTCCACATGCGGGTTTCACATGCCACCAACTCCACATTCACAGGCAACTTCAGCGCCACAGCCGTTTTCAGATAGCCCTCAATGCAAAGGCTCTAGACGCAAATATTGGTGTGAGAGCTAATTCAATCAAGGAAACACTGCATGTTGGTGAAGGGCATATTGAAGAAGGATCAGCCGAGTGGTTCTTGTGGGAGAACAACTCCATTTGGCTCACTAACTTCACACACCATCAGGCTTCCAAGCAGCTCTCAAGGAAACTCAGTTTTCACACTCTATGCTTAGTGCCCTTTGTATGCCTAGGACTGAAATGAAGCTTGGTCAGCATCCCAAACAAACGAATGCTCCACATGCGGGTTTCACATGCCACCAACTCCACATTCACAGGCAACTTCAGCGCCACAGCCGTTTTCAGATAGCCCTCAATGCAAAGGCTCTAGACTCAAATATTGGTGTGAGAGCTAATTCAATCAAGGAAACACTGCATGTTGGTGAAGGGCATATTGAAGAAGGATCAGCCGAGTGGTTCTTGTGGGAGAACAACTCCATTTGGCTCACTAACTTCACACACCATCAGGCTTCCAAGCAGCTCTCAAGGAAACTCAGTTTTCACACTCTATGCTTAGTGCCCTTTGCATGGCTAGCACTGAAATGAAGCTTGGTCAGCATCCCACACAAACCAATGCTCCACATGCGGGTTTCACATGCCACCAACTCCACATTCACAGGCAACTTCAGCGCCACAGCCGTTTTCAGATAGCCCTCAATGCAAAGGCTCTAGACGCAAATATTGGTGTGAGAGCTAATTCAATCAAGGAAACACTGCATGTTGGTGAAGGGCATATTGAAGAAGGATCAGCCGAGTGGTTCTTGTGGGAGAACAACTCCATTTGGCTCACTAACTTCACACACCATCAGGCTTCCAAGCAGCTCTCAAGGAAACTCAGTTTTCACACTCTATGCTTAGTGTCCTTTGAGTGCATTATCTAGGAATGAACCTGGTAGAGCATCCCACACAAACGAATGCTCCACATGCGGGTTTCACATGCCACCAACTCCACATTCACAGGCAACTTCAGCGCCACAGCCATTTTCAGATAGCCCTCAATGCAAAGGCTCTAGACGCAAATATTGGTGTGAGAGCTAATTCAATCAAGGAAACACTGCATGTTGGTGAAGGGCATATTGAAGAAGGATCAGCCGAGTGGTTCTTA